>NC_020494.1:17497623-17547170 GCF_000184155.1 Fragaria vesca subsp. vesca | reverse complement strand
ATTTTATTTCGTAGTTGTTTGACGTTTGATGTTCAATAAATTGATATTACCAATTTCGCTATAAATTATAGTAGACAAATGTATTGTCGATAGATTTAACCATCATAAACAATATAACTAAAACTCGAAATGTGATCATGCAACTAGCAAAAGATACACCAATACTGTAATTACTTATTGCTCAATAAATTATTATAAAACAGTTAAACTATATTGTTGGTGAAGGCTTTTGTTTTTTCTTTTGTTTTGTGAACGGATTGGTTAAAGTGACACTCAATTCTAGTTTTGGAGCATCCACGTCAAATGGTGGGCATAATGAGTGTCTCCTCTCATAATCAGCAAGGATTATGGACAGTCTTGGTTAGCTTCACTGGATCTTGAATTTAAGGCATCTTTGGCAATGCTCAAGTAAAATTTTATTTTGATTAGCCACTTTAGAATTACATATGTATTTATTGTTTCTATTTTAACTAAAGTTTGATAATTGTTGATTAGATGAAGACAAACTAGATTAAATGTTTTTTAAAAAATTACATAAAATGACTTAAAAGAGAAATGTCTTAAATAAACATAAATTATAAAAAATCTTCATGCTATCCATATTTAAGAACGGGACAGCTAAAAGTTAAAATTAAAAGCCACTTAAAATATGATGGAGCTTTTAAAATTGATAAAAGCTAAACATGTTCTCTAAATAGATACAAAACAAGATAAAGATTCTATTAAAGTTATTTTTTAAAATATTAATATGAAGTTGTGCGCTAAATATTACTATTTTCTTATAAATATATCGATGATGAGTTATTAATAAAAGACTTACGCTACTAGATCAAATATCATCAGCTCAGCTCGTAAACTCATCTGCAATAAAAGTTTTCATGATAGAAAATTATGGGTTTTAACTTTTTTCTTAATTGCAGAAAAAGTATTGATTGGTTGTAAGAAAGCGATCTAACATTCTGATTGACCTGGCGTGATCTAGAGGCATCCTTGAAAATGCGCCACGTGTTCTCTAGGTTTGATTTCCTTGACGAGGTTATAACCCCAGTTCCTCCCTGTTTCAAGAAACCAGAAGGATCCGCCAATCAAAGCCCAACAGAGACAGAGAGAAGAATCAAATCCCATTCTCGTAAATAAAACCCACCCACAAGGGCATTTGTCCCCTGTCCCTAAATCTCAGAAAAAACCTCATCCCCTTCTCCTTATAGGTATCCACAGGGACCCACCTCCTGTCTACCTGTGTTAAACCATTTAAGCACTTCTTTAAATGGAAAACAATATTCAGTGCTCTGCTTTCTGCTAGATAATTTTTTTAATTTTTTTCCAGAAAAAATGTAGAAAGTCGAGACACACTTAAACTTTTAAACTAACTTGAATAGATGGTTGGATTGCATTTAACTTGATCAGTTGAGATTGTATCGTATATATTAAGTCACTTGTATCTTTGTGAGATTATCTCTGAGTATGTCTCGCGTGTTTAAAACATCTATATGATATATAAAAGAATTTTTGTTTTTTTATTTTGAAGTTTTAATAACCCCGAATAAAAAAAGAGAGAAAAAAAGAGATTGTATTGTTGTCGAGCAAAGCTTTGCCTGTTGTTGCAGTAATGCAGGCTTTGTATATATGTAAGGGTTTGCAATAATATATGCATGTTTCTATGTCTATTACTATTGGGATATATTAAAATGGTGGAAATGGTTATTGTTTATTATCTGAACCAAAAGCAAGGAAGGTGGAGAGAATCTAGAAATGCCCATTTCTTTTCATTACCTCAAAAAAAAAAAACCATAAAGAAAGAAATTGTTTTTATGATATTGAGGATGAGAAAATAAGAGAGAGAGAGAGAAGTGAAGAAAAAGCAGAGAATAAAAAGAGACCGGATGTTGACAAATTTCATGTCACTGTTCTTAGAAGGTCGTTTGTTTGTGTGAAGATTTCTTATCTGGGATCTCTCTCTCTAAAAAGAAAAAAAAAACAAGGAAAAATAAACTCTTTCTCTCTCTAAAGCTCTAGTCTTTCTTTTCTTAGAGAGAGAAGGAGAGGGAGTAGTGGCCCAGCAGATCGAAAATCTTCTTCCTTTTCTATTCTTTTGGTTCCTCTATTCTTCTTCTAATCTTCTTCAAACTTGATGACGATCTAAGCTTGTTGAATGGTGTTGCAAAGGCACCCACTTTGTTGTTTCTTGTGTAATTCTGGATTGTGCAATAAAAGAGTTCTCAGCTGCTTTGCTTTACTGGCTGGTTTATTTTTTTACCAACAGTGTTGAGTCAACAAGACTTGTGAATTTTCCATGATGTGAAGCTTGTGCCGAAAATGATTAATTCTTGAGGAGGAGAGGAGAGAAGTGATTATAGGATGTGGGTCTGAGGTAAAATTCTTACATGCTTTGTCTGCAAATTTTGATTCTTTGATTACCTTTTTTGGGTGCTTTGATTAATTGGGTTTTCCAATTTGTTACCAAGTTTGGACAATTTGCTGGGTTTTATGCATTTGTTTCTCATTGCAAGTTGTGGACTTGGGAAATTATAGTAATTAGCAGTGCTTTTCTATATTGATTGATTGCTTTGTTGGGTGTTAAAATTTTGTCCTGGGTGAAATTGGATTTTGTTACTGTAGGTTCTGGATAATCATAGTAGCTGATATATGTTGGTTGAATTGGAACTGTTTAGATCTGTTCTGTTAGCTTTTGTCACTCTATAATTTGGTTTCATCTAAATTTTCATGCTGGATCATGAAGTTTCTGAAAGTTCCAGTATGTATGACAATGGTGTCTGGTATTGAGGCAACATGCGCAAGTCTCAATTTATTGCTAATATGCTTTCAGTTGCATCATCCACAGTTTTTCCTACTTGAGAATAAAACAAATTGACCTTTCTGTTTTCTTACATTCGTTAGGCTCACAATTAGCGGGGTTGGTTTATTGAGTTTCTATTGTTGCTGATCAGCAAAGGTTTCTATTGAGGGTTTTATACCAGCTTGATTGGATCCATTAACCTGAATTGCATTTGGTTAATTGTATTGTTGCACTTCACTACTGCCCATAATTAGGACTCTAGATAGCATCTTCAGTTGTGTATCTTTTGTCAATTGAAGTGTTGTCGTATGTTTCCATTACCTCTAAACTTTACTACTTGAGGATTTCTAGTGTGGACATTTTCAATTCGTGATTTGATATCTTGGGCATTGTCAAGTTTTCAATTAGAGGATAGAAGTCGAGAATGCCTGCAAGCCTTTTTGGGAATCACTTGCACTTGGACGATTGAATTTTCTACTTGGTTTGACAGTTCTTGGAGATTATGGAAATGATTTAATTTGATTGAAAAAGTATTAGGTTCTCAATTTAACTGCAGTGAAATTAAACAAAGTTGGGGTTGTAGGGTATGATATTCTCCTCATTTTGGGATTATAGTCCAGAGTTATATTAAGTACCCAGCAGCTGGTAGCATTTCCTCGGCTTTGAATACTTACAATGATCTAGTCTGTCTTGCTTTGATTTTTCCACACAATTTACTGCTCAATATTTATTCAGTGTTTTGTTAACTCATATAAAGTGCTGCGTGGAGTAGTTCTGCTAAATAGATTTTTGTTACATGCTAATGTTGTTGTGCAATTTCCTGTTTAATATGTTCTGATTTGGCACTGATACAGTCTTCCATGTTTTCCAGGAATGGGAACAAAAATGCAGTGCAAAAGCTATTTGCCAGGGTATTACTCAGTTAGGGATCTTAATGAGGATCCAAACAATTGTAGCTGGCCTTTATACTATGGAGATAAAACCTTGCCAAACACCCAATATTACAATGGTTTCTTGCAGAGGGCCCCTATAGATGCTTATCAAGGGTATGGCAAAGATGCTGTAAAGCAGACTATGCTTAAGCATGAGGCCATATTTAAGAATCAGGTACAATTCAGTCTCAGATTGATTTATATGGGTATAATTTTCATGTTTGCTCAAGATGCTTGTAGCAGAATCCATTCAGGTCATTATTTAAAGACCAAGTTGTCATAGGCAGATTGATTTCAGCCTGTGCTCATGTTATTTCTACTCCATAAGACACTTAAACGGTTTCAATTTTATGTGATCCAGGTGTATGAACTTCACCGCGTGTATAGAATACAAAGGGACTTGATGGATGAAATCAAAAGAAAAGAACTGCATAGAAACCATATGCCTGTGGAGACATCACTATCATCAAGTCCCTTGGCATCTCAAATTACTTCTGAACAAGCTCGGAAATGGCCCGATTCTAGCTTTCCTTTGGTGAATTCTGTTTATGTGGGACAGTCAAGTTCAGGTGCTGAAGGCATTCATTCTCAATCTAGTGCCATTAAAGGGAATGGCCAGAAAAATGGTCTTTATCCATGTCAAAATGGGACTAGTTCAAAAGATGTTGAGTTGTTGGATTCACGACCTACTAAAGTGAGGAAAAAGATGTTTGACCTTCAACTTCCAGCTGATGTGTACATAGATTCTGAAGAAGGGGAAGAGTGCAGTGACGAGAAAGTTTCTGGCATGCCTAGTTATCAGTCAACTAAAAATTGTGAAATCGCACCCGAAGGTGGCGGGAAGGTCTTTTTTGGTGATGGCAGGAAGACTGACCATGCAGGAGATGCTTTGAGATCAGAGAGATGTCCAAGGAGCGCAAATGGTTTTGCTGACTTGAATGAGCCCATTGAACCTGAAGAAGCAAGTGCTTCAGGATATGCTGATCCTCCGGGCCATGATTCTTTTCGGGGAAAGATCCAAATCCCTGATCTGCCTGATAAGTCAAGGTCACAGTTTCTGGGTGATGGAGCAAGAAATGGGTGGTTCTCCCATGTTCTTGAATCAGGTATTTATTTTAAACAAGTCACATTAAACCTTAATCCCTTGTGGATGTCTTCCTACCTTACTTTCCTTTTGCTTTAGTAGGAGCATTGCTATCTCCAATTTTTCCATGGAAAATTTGCAGTTTAATATTTTCTTCCTTTTAGAGATAAGAATACTATCAAGAATACAAATAATTAATTAGGATTTAACAAATGAAATAAATAGATAAACCGCCAACCTGCTATGGGGCTATGTTGCCTATTGGCTGCGTTTACTTTGGGTCTGCAGAAATTTATAGCAAGTGCTCAGCATTTTTTGTTACTGAGCTGTTCCACTGCACATTTAATTTAGCTAGCTGCTATTGTATCACAGGGCAAAATAAAAGCAACCTCAAAGTTGTTTCCCAGTGTCTTCAAACGGAGAGGTTGCCTATATCCTCCCAGCCAGTCCAAGTTTCTGCTAACAATGTTCATGAACAAAATTTCTATCTGACGGATAAAAGCAAGGTGGATCTGTGGAGAGAGAGTACAGTTTCTGGTGTTGAGAGTTGTGAAAGAAGTAATGAGTTTTCCAGTAACAAGCATCAGAGTACTTTTATAGCGTCTAATGTGCCCAGTCCATATCCCATTCTTTCTTCTGATTTGGCCAAGTCCTGGAATCTCTCGGTTTCTTCTTGGGAAAAGCCAAGCAGTAGCTTAAGCCAGAAGTCAATGTTAGGTCAAGCTCACCAGTGTTTTAATTCTTCTGCTACCTTGAGTAAGAGTTCCCAGTCATCGGTTCAGAGTAATGGGATTTTTGGAGACAGGTGGCATCTCAACAACAGTTCTAGATCTAACCAAGGTTCAGGAAGTGAATTGCCGTACCAAAATGGGTTCAATCATGGTTCCTCTTCTGGGTCTAAGGAGCAACTGGTTCGCTTTCCTTCTCTTAACTGCGACTATCAGAGCAGCAGCAACAATCATAATGGAGGTTCTGAACAGTTGATGAGTTATGGTTCAGCAACGTACTACAAGGGTTCAAATCTCTTGGATGTGAAGTCTGCAAAGGAAGTAAACTTGAACGTGATGGTTTCAAACAGTTCATCTAATGAAGAAATACCCCAGAGAGGTCTTAAAATCATGGGTGGACAACAAAAGCATGACGATCCTCTTGCAGCTTTGCCATGGCTGAGAGCTAAGCCTGCTGGTAAGAATGAGTTTGCCAATGGTGGCAGTGTTTCAAAGACCGGTGAGCCGAGTTTCTTTCAGTCTTCTGTGAATAATTCATCCAATAAAATTGAAGCTGGAAAGGGTTTCAATCAAATTTTTACTAGTGTAAAATCATTTTCTTGCGGGAATGATGATGAAGCAAGGAGGACTGAACTAGCTGATAGCCCAAGTAATAGAAAACTTCTTGGATTTCCTATTTTTGGGAAGTCTCAGCTTTCAAAGAATGAGTCCTTTTCTCTCACCTCCCCTTCTGTGTCTATTCCTCACCCATCAGAGAGTGATGTGGAAAATAATAGGAGAAACAGATTGCTGGACATCAACTTGCCTTGTGACACTGCAGCTCCTGACTTGGCCAGAAAGAATGTAGCAGGCATTGTAATGGTAGAAGATGGAAGGGATAAACAGTTTGGTAATTTAAGACGTCACATTGACCTGAACTTCTGTATCAGTGATGATGAAGCATCTTTGAAACCTTCTGCTCCAAGAACCAGTATGAAGATTGCAGTGGAGATAGATTTGGAAGCCCCCATTTCTCTGGAGACTGATGATGAGGATGATGTTATTCATGGGGAAGCATCTGCAGAGAAGCAGAACAAGATGTCTTTAGCATTACCACATAAAGAAACGGAACCTTCTCGAGATGAGCTTGCGAGAGAAGCAGCAGAGGCAATTGTTGCCATTTCATCATGCGGTGTTCCCGATCCTATGGATGAATCCTCTTGCAATCTAGCAGAAGCATCTTTAGTTGACCCTCTTATGTGGTTTGTGGACATAGTTTCTACTTGTGGGAATGATCTTGACAGCAAGTTTGACACTGTTATGAGAAGCGACAATGGTGAAGGTATTGAAGAATCTCTAGTAGAAGAGTTTGATTACTTTGAATTTCTCACTTTGAAACTGAAGGAGACCAAGGAAGAAGATTACATGCCCAAGCCTTTGGTTCCGGAAAATTTAAAGTTTGAAGACTCAGGAACCAATTTACTATCAAATACGCCCCGAAGGGGCCAGTCAAGGAGAGGGAGGCAGCGGCGGGACTTCCAAAGGGATATCCTTCCCGGCCTTGTTTCTTTGTCGAGGCATGAGGTAACAGAAGATATCCAGACATTTGGAGGGTTGATGCGGGCAACAGGCCATCCTTCATGGCAATCAGGGTTGGCAAGGAGGAACTCAACAAGAAATGGTAGTGCTAGGGGCAGGCGACGAGCAGTGGTGAGTCCCTCACCCCCTGTGGTCATCATCCCAGCTTGCACTCCCCCGATACAGCAGTTTAGTAATACTGAAATGGCACTGGAAGATAGAAGCCTAACAGGGTGGGGTAAGACTACCAGAAGGCCCCGTAGGCAAAGATGTGCGGCAGGTAATCCCCCCTCTGTTCCTTTAACCTAAAAACATGGGAAGAGACTTTTAACTTCTTGATTGAGTTCTATAGAGGAAAATAGGGCGTTATATCTATGGCTTCAGGTTGAGGTTGCCATTCGGATTATCCTATCTGTACATTTCTTAGCCCAAAGCTTGGGTTGGCTTGGTTTTTCTTTCTTTGGGTGGTTACCATCTTTGTATTATTCTCATAAATAATGAACGTTGCATGATTTATTCCCGGATAGATACCAGTGTTCGTTTTCTCATTTGCTTAATGCATTGCCACTCTTCTGGGAATTCAGATGTTCTTTTATCATTATTTCAGATATGAATATGCTTCTCCTCAAATTCTTTTCTTTTCCACAAATCGTTTCATTCAAGCCATACTGAAGCAGAACATGAACCAAGTTCCAACTCAACGAAGATTAATGGGATGAACCCACATTGCAGACGAACATATTCGATAGGTAAAATGTAACCTGTATATTCGAGTTAAAAAGTAATTTCGTAAGATCGAACAGTTAAAAGAGCCATTTATGGGGAAATAATGAGCGAGTGTTCTCCTTTCTCATGAATTGGGAGATTTTGTACGTAGAACTCTTCTGAACTCCATTGCCAGTATAATCCATGTTCCTGCATATACAGATCCTACCAAACTGAGGAGCTAGTTGTCAACTCAAGTGAGTGAATTATTTGAGCTGAAGATGATGGTGATGATGTTGTTGGTGGCTGCCACATAAGCATGTGAACAAGGGGAACAGGTACCCACATGATGTGCCATGTTTGGTTGTGACAAAGTGGGTTTAGCTTCATTGTCCATCTTTTTGCAGAAATTTGGGAAGCCATTTAGCTAAGCATGTCCCATGCTCAGACTCCACTAATTAGCTAGGTTCCCCCATATTTAACTTGGATTGACATTCTGACCTAAAAGAATCAAAACTAAAGCAAACAAGGGACAAAAGAAGCTACAAGCTCTTGATTGCATTCCTCCTCCTCCATTTGATGCAATCTTGCCAACCCATTACTTTATCTAAAACCCCGCCGGCTTCTCTAATGATCTTCTTCTTTTTAGGCAAAAGTTTATCTAAAGTTAATTTCTGCATTAAGAAACTGAACCAAGGGATGCTTGCATATTGTGTATTTTTTAGCTTTCTGCATGTCTCTAAGTGCACCAATATAAATTCCACTTTTTTGATGGTGTGTGTTGACTTACAATTTGATTCTAAATGAAAATAACTTTAACAAAAGATCATTAGCTAATTCCATTATAAGCTATATGTGCTAATTCCACATTCTCTCCATCATTTTTCATTACATTTTTTTATTTTAAAATATAATAATAACTATTATTATTGATTTTTGAATCGAAAGCACGAATAAATTCATTTACAAAACAATGATGTATGTATCAGCGTTATCTAATCTGTACTGTTCTGTAATCGTATCAGCGTCGTTCATTCTAAATAGCAAAGAGGGGGGGGGGGTGGAGAACACGCGCCCCAGGGGAGCGTGGAGGTGAGATGCCAAACGGGAACGAAGAAGATCTTTGCTAACGTACGCTGAAAGGCATGAATGAGAGAGAGAGAGGAGACTGTCGGCGTCTCTCTCTCTCTCTCTGAGTTTGGATTCGGTAGTACAGCGACTACAGATAACAGAATCTCAATCTTACTGTGGACTCTGTGCTTCCCTCCACGTGTCACTCTCTCGCCAACTCCCTTTGGATACTCTTCCTGCTTCCCACCAATCACATCCCTCTTTCTGTTCCAACACTTGAAAATACCCATCCTGCCCCTACCTGACCCCTGATTCTAATTTATCATCTGTCTTTTTCTCATTTTTGATTCTCCTGCAAATATGTAACATGAAAATGAAAACGAAAACGAAAACGAAAACGATGATACATGTATTGGGTGCCTTGTAATTGTGCATGAGCCACTCATTTTTGTGTGTATTGTATTCCAAGTCCTTGATTCTATGGTTCTCTTTGAAAGGGAGACTATTTTGTTGTCATTGTTGTGTACTTATTACGATGAATTATCAAAATGGAAAAGAAAATGAACGATGATGATGTTGGCCGCCTTTAATTTGCACATTAGTTTCCTTCATAGAAAGGTTCTTTTATATATGCACACTTCAAAATTGTTGTCTTTTACTTTTCGAAATGAAGACTAAAAACCAATGATGACTTCTCGGTCAATGTTGATTTTTACTTTCTAGAACAAGATTTGTTTATTTAGGTGTTCTTTTTACGAAAGTACTTAAATAAACTAAAAATAGAGCAATAACAGTTAAAATGTGAAGTCTTGAGGTTGACACTATCGTAGTCATTGTTGCAATGTAGAATATTTGATAAAGTACTAGCAAATAAGCAATAGCATCAACGACTAAGCCGACATGACAAAATTTAAGCTTTCAATAGATGCACCAACAACACATCACCAACATTAACCAATGCCACTCATCCGAAACAACAAAGACCCTAACATGATTCATAACTAATTAATGACGTAATTATAGGTATATTATGTAACTAATAAAGTACAAGTCTTTATTCATACACGACGATGCAATCTTAGTTGTTCATAACTATTCGTATATAAAGATTTACATATGTATTAGTCTCATCTAAACTTAACAATCCACATAATATGTGTAGATACACGACCATGCAATAAAGACTCCCGTCATTCATTATTTCATTTGTTTGCGGATCGTGATTATAGTTGGGTCTGGAGGGCTCATCCATGCCCAAATTCAATCCTGTTGGGCCTACACACATGGAATCAGCTTAGGTACATGAACCAGAACAACAGTAAACACAGCCCGTTTAGGACCGCGCGCCAAAACACCAGTCATACAAGCCGCCAAAGTTAACGGCCTTTCAAATTCTCCGATGAAATTCTAAACCTTTCCGCCAGAACGGAAAACTTTCCGCCGACGATGAAACTCATCTCTAACCTTCATAAACAAATACCCAGAAACCCTTTACTCCAATCACGAACCCTAACCCATTTTACATATAACCCACCACCTCCAGACCCACCTGAGATTTCTGAAGCCAAAGCCTCAACCCACTCAATCTTCACAAACCCAGCCTTCAATCTTCTTGTAATGTGTAGAAACATCGATTCCCTTAAGAAAGTTCATACCTTGCTTGTAGTGCACGGCTTATCAAATGACCCTCTTTGTCATACCAAACTGATTAGTCTATACGCCTCATTTGGGCGTGTGGATTGTGCCCGGTTAGTGTTCGACGAAATTCCAAGCCCAGATTTTTATTCGTCGAAAGCAATGGTGAGGTGGTACTTCTTGCACAATTTGTATGGAGAGGTTTTGGGGTTGTTTAGGCGCATGAGAATGTGGGTTAGGGAGCGTGACAATGTTGTGTATTCGATTGTGTTGAAGGCGTGTAGCGAGGCGAGGGATGTTAATGAGGGGAGGAAGGTGCATTGTGAGATTGTTAAGGCGGCGTGTCCCGATGGGTTTGTGTTGACCGGGTTGTTGGATGTGTATGCAAAATGTGGGTGGATTGAGTGGTCTAGGAGGGTGTTTGATGGGATTGTGGATAGGAATGTGGTATGTTGGACTTCGATGATTTTTGGGTATGTACAAAATGAGTGTCCGGAAGATGGGTTGGTTTTGTTTAATAGGATGAGGGAGGGGATGGTTGAAGCGAACCAGTTTACGCTAGGTAGTGTACTTACGGCTTGCACAAAGTTGAGAGCTTTGCACCAGGGAAAGTGGATCCATGGATACTTGATTAAGAATGGTATTGAGGTTAATAATGTGTTGGTGACGTCTCTTTTGGACATGTATGTCAAGTGCGGGGACATAAGAGATGCTCGTTCTATATTTGATGAGCATTCCATGATCGATCTTGTTTGGTGGACTGCCATGATTGTTGGGTACACGCAAAGTGGGTGCCCGTTGGAGGCCTTGAAGTTGTTTACAGACAAGAGATGGGATGGTCTGTTGCCGAATTCTATAACCACTGCAAGTGTGCTTTCGTCTTGTGCACAGTCGGGTGATTTGAATATGGGAAGGTCAGTCCATGGTCTTGGGATTAAACTTGGGTTGGAAGAGTCTTCTGTGAGAAATGCTCTTGTTGACATGTATGCAAAATGCCATATGATTAGTGATGCTCGTTATATCTTTGATACAACATTGGACAAGAATGTGATTACTTGGAGTTCAATAATTTGTGGATATTCCCAAAACGGGTTGGCATATGAAGCCCTTCAATTGTTTCATCAAATGAGATCAGAGTCATTCTCACCTGATGCATTCACATTGGTAAGTGTCCTCTCAGCTTGCGCTTCCCTTGGTTTTCTTCAGGTTGGTTCATCAGTTCATGCTTACTCGATAAAGGATGGCATATCAACTTCAAACCTCTATGCCGGCACTGCCCTTCTAAATTTCTATGCCAAGTGTGGTGATGCTGAATCTGCTCGTCTAGTTTTTGATGGAATGAAAGAGAAGAGTTCTATAACATGGAGTGCGATGATTGGTGGTTATGGAATCCAGGGTGATAGTAGTGGTTCCGTAGAACTTTTCAATTATATGTTAAAGGAGCGTCTAGAGCCAAACGAAGTAGTCTTCACAACCATACTATCAGCTTGTAGCCATACAGGAATGGTTGCAGAAGGTATGAGGTATTTCAATTCCCTATGCCAGGATTATAACTTTGTGCCTTCTATGAAGCACTATGCATGTATGGTTGATCTCCTGGCTCGTGCTGGCAAACTTGAGGAGGCCTTGGAATTTATTGAGAAAATGCCGGTTCGACCAGATGTTAGTTCGTTTGGGGCATTTCTCCACGGATGTAGACTCTATTCAAGGTTTGATCTTGGCAAAGTGGCGATAAAAAGAATGCTGGAGTTGCATCCTAATGAAGCCTCCTACTATGTGCTAATGTGTAACCTGTATGCTTCAGATGGTAGATGGAGCCAGGTTAATCAGGTGCGAGAGTTGATGAAACAGAGGGGTTTAAGCAAGTCCCAAGCATATAGCCAAGTGCAAATGGATTTCAGAAAGAGGGAATTTGGTGTGGCTTATGGATAAACAAGCAGCCATAAAACTTGATGAATCTCAATTTTCTGAGTAATGTAGGATGCATCGCGTATGTTTTGTATTTAGCAGAGGGATTCGAGTCATTCAACACCTGTTCTAACCTGTTGAAATGATTTAGTCGTGTACAAATTATCCTAACCTGCCATTGACCCCCATCTTACTGACTTATTGGCCTCAGAATGTTTTCATGTTTAAAAGGTTAGCTTTGAAAATTGTCCCTTGAGCCTCTCACTTATAATTTTATAAATAAAGGAGAGACCAAATAAAACTCTAGACACCCATAATCAATTTAGAACCAGATAATCACTTCCCAGACATATACTCATTTCCCCTTCTTTTCATTTACCAAGTAAAAGTAACACAACAGATGGGCTCTCTAACCTGTTTACTCGTTTATCCACATTCTAATTAGTATTGTTGTAGAACCGGAAAACAATCAGTATGTTATACAAGGTCTGTTACTAAAATGCTGCCATTTGTCTAAGCATCGCCTCCAGGCTCCTCATCGAGGGGAATTTCATGTCGCGGCCTGTTGAACTTCTCACGTAGTTGCTTGATAGGGATGAAATCACCAGCTGCGTCCATCCCATAGAATAAGAAGGAAATATATGGATGATCAAATCTATCCTGCACATGGTTAACCACAGAAAAACTAGTCATATGGATGATCAAATCTATCTGATCTTCAAGAAAAATACAGACACAAAGATGGCAAAAAAGGGGGGAGAGACATCTACTCACCAAGTCTGGTGTGTCAGGGGCCAACAGATTCTCCTCAGCAACTGCAGCACAAGAAGACCGAAAAAAATAAAAGCCTATAAAATGAATATAAGCCAGGCACTAATGCAAAACACTTCATAGGAACAGAAACTTAGGTTTGAGAACCAATTGGTTCAAACAGATATAGATTACCATAAGCCACCAGAAGGTTGGGGTCTGCATGCACATCAACCAAAACCTGGCACAAGATAAAGAAGAGAAGATTCAAGATACTATTGCATGCAATGTTAATCACCCAATCAATGATATTGCATGCAAGGTTTGATCACTCGGCCAATTACTGTTAATTGTAAATAAACTAAGCCTGTTGTTATATTCTAATAAATGATAGGCTATCCAGATTTTAACCTGATAAAATGGCTGATTAGAACCCCGAGACAACTTTTGAACTTGAGCAGTTTCCATCCATGAACTTGATTCACAGCACACTGGATCCATTCCACAAACCACAGCCCGATAACCTGAACACATAAGATCACATAACATTATATTCTGTAACAAAACAAGCAGGAAAGGAGGATATATAATCTCAATTAGCCCTCCTTTCAAGCTGCAACTTTTAATTTTTTTAATTGAATTGCCTATAATATACTCCCTGATTATGAACTTCAACTACCTAGATATGCCTAACTGAGAAGCATCCATTTATGCACTACTTGACATCACAATCTTGCAACAGGAATCAAATAGATGAAAGATAAAAATGTCAGCAGAAGTCACAGATAGAACTTGCCAAAATTTTGATGCCTCACTCTCTGTCCCAAACGAAATGAATAGTTTGCATTTTCATGTGCCAAAGCTTTGGCTGATACAGCCAATGATTCTGCCTCCAATTTTGAAATTTCATCCCGTAGCTTGGCTGCCAATGCATAATTCTCACTTTCAATTGCACCTTGCAAGTCTGCACTGTAAGAAAAGACAAACGTAGCAGTCTCATCACATCTCTAGTTGACTCCATACGCCAATAGAATTGAGAAAATTTAGTAGAAACACAATAATTACACCTCCCAGTGAAATTGAATCTAAATAACCACAGCATACCGTAAGCGAATGATACTTATGGCCTTATCTTGAGCTTCACTTCTTGAAGATGATCCCCTTTTTCCCTCCTGCTGCTTAGCAACTTCTGCTTCAACCTTCCAATAAAGACGTTTATCAGGCAAACATATCTCCTTGTTACATATTTGCACAGAAGTGCATCTCATGCATTCATTGTATTAAGTATTTAAGTTTAAAACCAAAATAACACACTACCAACATTCAAATTGGATAGAACAACTAAAACATCTTTTGTTTTGTGTAATGCATCTAAAAGAAATTTAGATTAGAAGCCTAGAAAACCATAACAGAAGCCTATAAGGTCTGTCATTAAAAGAAGAAGAAGACTCTTAAAGCTAGCTATGGGCACGTTGTTAGCATTTCACTAATAGTGAGGAACAGAGATGATAGGTCTAACCTCAGCCAGCTTGGTTCTCAGTTGTTGTGCAATGTCATACTCTTCCATATTCAATGCATACTGTCAATACAAACCCAAATAGCGAATCATGTCAGATTACAAAAGAGCCTGAGATATATGTCACACCACTAGATCCTAAATAACATTACGTGAACACAAAAGAAAACCTCAAGTAAATTAAAATAATCGAAGGATCTGCATCAAACCTGTACTCGAGTTGCCAGGTCCAACTGGAAGAAGAATATCAAAATATCCTCATTAGCACTCTCACTTCGCTCTGAGATGGCATCTGACCCCCGGTCACCCCCTTTAAACAGCCACCCAGCTTCCACCCTTACATTCCTTTGCCTCAACATATCAGGGTTACCTTTCACGAATACACTATGATCACACTGATGCCACACAAAACTCCTTTCACCACTTATCAGCTCTTTCCTCATTACTCCAAAATGCTTCCTCCATGAAGGCATTGATCCACAAACACTGCTGCTACACGACGTAGCCAGAGTGCTCAGTGACAAACCTTGCACCATTCTCAACAATTACCCTTGTATTTCTCCAGTCACTCTTCTAAAACAACATCAGCATCTACAAGGGTACATCAAAGTCCAATCACATTTCAAGCTCAAGCAGATACTGCTAATCTTTACACATGAAATCAAATTCAAAACTGAAACAATACAATTCAACCAAATTCTGCAATCAAAAACTCCAAAGCATACAACACCAAATGCATCAAAATCCAATCTTTATGTACCAGGTGTAGGAAAGTTTGATTCTTTATCAAATCCCAAGTAAATCTCTGTTCTAAAACATAGCAGAACAATCTTAAAAGCAATAAAGTGAAGAGTGTAACCGGAGCTCACCGGAGAGTTGCCGGAGAAAGCAAAGAGGCCGACGTGAGTCCTCGTCTTCAAGATTTTTTATTAGAAATTAAAATCCCAATATATATGAAAACTGTGTGGAACGCTTTCAAGCTCGTCAAGTCCCGCTGGGATTTTATCGGCTGATTCGGTGGACTATGATATCAGGCTATCAGCTGTGTCTATCTGAGACTGACTTTGGTTGCAGTAAATAATTTTTCTTTTTACTTTGGTAAAATTTAGTGAACATTTTTTACAATTCAATTTTACTATTACTGAGCTAGACAGCTAGTGTGATAATATTGGTGGATTCCAAGTGTGAAAATATTGGTTGATTCCAAGCCAGTTTCAGCCATTTAAAGTGGCAATGAATTTGGTCTCACAAAAGCTCAAACCCACTTGCACTTTATTGATAACTCATCCAAAGATGGTACAAAAAAGAATATTACAAGTTTCATCTTAGACAGATCATTTGCTGATTCAAAATGAGTGAAAAAAAAACAAAAGAATTACAGCTTTTCTACACAAGCAACAGACAAATTTAACTCTCGTCCATTACCTATATAATACAATAGAAGAGAATAAAATCAAGAAATCATAATCCATCGACTTCCTTTGTTGCCCAATGGAACTGTATTTGTGGTACTATGGACGATGATACACATACTTCGTTCTTGGATCAACAATAAGACCCTTGCCACCATTCACTTCCAAATCGTGCCTACATTATCACGGTCACAAAAATCATCAGAATCCAAGTTGAAAGAAGAACTTGCTAAAAGACCAAACAAGTGTATGGGCAGAAGGAAGAGAAAACTCAACTGGAACACAAAGTCAGGGATGGTCAACTGCTCACGAGGAACATATCTGAAGAGCTGCAGTAACCTATCCACATATACCACTTTCTTCCAGACCTAGAAACAAGTGT
Source organism: Fragaria vesca subsp. vesca (assembly GCF_000184155.1). NCBI lineage: Eukaryota > Viridiplantae > Streptophyta > Magnoliopsida > Rosales > Rosaceae > Fragaria > Fragaria vesca. The sequence goes on along the minus strand of NC_020494.1, from coordinate 17,530,693 downwards.
TAGATACGATTTACTTGAAATGTTCTTCTTAAGTGATAAGAACATTAATAACCAAGTAAACACAACTGAAACTAGACATACCACACTATCCACAAACAATTGCATAGCAAATACAGCCGCCTTAAGTCCAAATGTAGGGTGAAGAACATATATCGCCTATGTAAAGGGAACAAGGATCAGAGATGTGATGGTAGATATATCATGGCTCAAGTAAATGGACAAGTTAGTGAACCTACATGCAGATTACGTTGGTGTTTACGACCAAGTATTTGTTGTACTCTTCTCATCCACCCCAAGTCTGGCTGACTGCATACATTTAGATAACCAAAACAGAATCAGTTACAGAAAAGCTTACAGAAAACAGATAAGCTATTTAGTGACTCCTTGCCACTTATCCATAAGGATTAGTCGTTAGAACTCCAATAAGAAAGTTATTCTACTACTGTTCTACAATTCCTGCGACCTCAAAAGTTGTTTTAATATTCCAAATAACAATAAAGTGTATTGGGGTGTAATATACACTAGAATAAAAGGTTCTGTAGCCTAGACTCATTCAAGTTTTGCATTTTTTCGAAACTAAACTATAAGAAACTTACAGCTGTAGAGATGCTGCAGAGTGGAAGTACACGATAGTATAAGGCTTCTGTATTATGGGCTCAAACTCCTGTAAATCAATAGAGAAGGAAAAAAACATGCATCTATCAGCATACTTCTAAATAATTGATTAGTGACAACTGCAGATTAACATAAACTTTAATGCTTTGCAACCTTGACAACATAATGCACAAATCGTTCTAGATCAAGACACCGCAACAGAAAATGCGCCCCCACAACTACCATTACAGGACGACCCTCACTGTCAACTCCACCTCGGTAGCTGAAAAAGAGAAAAATATGCAATTCAATATAATATTAACTACCTCAAACACACACACTCCAAACTTTTGCATAAGATAATAATATAACCTTACAACAAAGAAAAAGCTCATGCGAATCTTCTTTAACAGTCGAGCCTTTTCAGGGTAATGAAGAAATTGATCCACACAATTTGAGGATGAATAACAAATAAATTCTTTTTACCTCGGTGCAAAATGTTTTTAGATTAATCTTCATTGGTTTAACATCACATAACTACCCCCTTTTTTTGTTTATGTCAAAAATTTGAAGCCGAACCAGAATGGAAGCCCTTTATATATTACTAAGTTGACAGGTGGAAAACTCGATAAGCTAAAGACTCTACAATTACTACCAAAGAACAAAGAGATATAAGAGCATACACAATTTTCATTTCTGCAATTTCCGAAAGATTGAGAGAGTTTGCTTTAGCCAGGTATCTTGAATGAAGCGAGTATTCTTCTGCAGCAGACAATGGAGGTCCGCCGAGATCACCAAACCCAAGCATTTTAGCACAATTCCATCCACCTTGTGCTTGAGCAGTTTTTTCCCATTGTTCCCTGCGTCTCTGGTCTGGATCTTTTATTAAAGACATAAAGGCCGGATCCAGAAATGAATCTAAGTGTGATGAGTTCCTGTATAACAATTGTTCAGCAAGTAGGTTAATGATTAAATCTAAATAGTTCAAGGTCTAGCGGAAAGAACCACCAGCTTGATAAATACATAAAATAGAGAACCAGGTACACAGAATCTATGAGCATTGCTATATAAAACATGGAGTTAATTTGCAGTAAGCAGTTTGTTACATTACTCAAGAACTGCTTTACTTCTTCATTTGTAATCTATGCTACTTCTAATTAACTCACCTCCGTACCAAGCCTACATCACTAACAGGGAGGTCAACCGGAGCTCTTGGAGGCTTTGGAATAGCCTTTTTGGGCAAAGGCTTTATCCTGATTTTGCGTTCATCTATAATTGTCTCACCATTTTCATCGCCTACATCTGCAGGAAGTTTTGACATGGCAACCTCCTCCTCAAGTCTATCTCGAGGAAAGTAAAGCGGAAGCAATCTACACTTAGAAAAGTGAAGGAGAGATAATGAGCTCTCAAGATTCTGTGAAGAAATTAATCAAAATTATACATGACAAATCACAATGAACCAGAAAAAGTTGCATCTGCTTGATAAAGAAAAGGCACCTTTTGTAAATTTCTGTATCAGTTGATGTGGTAGTACAAAAGACAACAGCTGCGATTTTATCCTTCTGTTTCTCGAGAAACCGTCGCACAGTCCCTGAACAAAAGCAGACGATATATGAGCTGGAGAGTAAGAACAAAAGAAATGCAATCTTGAGAAATACTTATTCAGGAACAACCAAAGCATGGATATACATTCATGAATAGACATTTTAGCAATTCAGCATGGATGCTTACACACAGCTGATGCTCTTCATGTCAACATCATTAAAAAAAACTTAATTTAGGAGAATATAAGAAACAACTCACTTATAGCAACATGGGCAGCTGGCTCACGCGGATAGTTCTTAGCCTCTGTATATATACAGCCCATTGCAATGCTGCAGATAATTTTGCCAAGCAAAGTGACTTTGTGAGGGAAATAAATAAAGTAATAATGATGAAGAGCTAAATATATGGAAAGTCTTAAGGTAATATTACAGCTATTGCCACCCACCTTTGCAACCCATTTTCAATGAGAAGTTCAAGACAAGAACGGTAGCAGTGGCTCAGAGCATTTTCTGCAGCAGTATGGTATTTCACAGCATACTTGGGACCAACAGTATGGATAACCCTCCTAATTATAAAAGAAGAAAACATATTTTATTACCCAAGAATCTTGAATGCAGCACCAATAATAGAAGACATAACAAAATGCTAATGTGAAGCGTAAAGCTAAGGGTTATAGAGCATCATATGCAACACCTACATTAAGCTAGCTCACAAGTAAGCACGAGTTACGGAAACATTCTTTATGCTGAGAAATACATTCTCACAGCCTACTTGGAGACCAAGAGAAGTTCACATAACCTCAAGTAATGAAGTTGATAACAGACAATCCCTATAAGTAATACTACTAGCATATTCTACAAACTAGTAATGTCTAGTAAATCAAAAAATTTAGACATGAAGAGTGCTTAGGTGCTAAATAAGCTTTTCTAATACTACTAAACAGATTTGAGCTTTCATAGAATGCTACACAAAGATTCAGTATTCTTCTGTCATATACATGGAAAATTCCAATACCTAGCTGGAAGGTCATATGCTTTAGTAACCTTTGCCATCCCTGTTCGGCACCCACCCTATCAAAGAAAGGTTCAAATCAGTTGAAACTTGATATAAATTAATCACAGATTCACAGTAGACCACCAGGCAGAAGGCTTTTAAAGAATATGATACATAGTTTTATGTCATACAAAATTGTATGCCATATCCTATTCAATATTTCAGCAAGGATCTTATGATCCATGTCTGACGACTGACGCCAACAGTCTAGTGCAACCAAGTGTGAACCATACATATTTACCATAGAATAGCTTAATTCGATCAAAAAGTAGCATACCAATGCTGCACATTCTTCTGCAAGACCAGGTCCAGCTGCAGCATGCAAGCCAGGGCTGCAGTGTGCTTCATCCATGTTCTGCAAATGATCGAATTGAAAGCACGTTAGGGAATACCATTCATTAGCCACATGCATCCATTGGTTCCCCAATCCAAATGTAATAGATGGTATTTGCAGATTAGGAATTTGGTGGAATAATATACTGCCAAATACCGAGAAAGTTATAAGTTAAAGCAATGCACAACCACAGTATCAACATGCAAATGCGGAAACCTTCGCATTTCCTATTACACAATTGGACATAGCTCTATCAGGAATCTATCGCTATAAACAAACAGATTACTCACCTCATTTGTAGAGTTTACTACAGCATCAACTTCGAGATTCCAAGGGTTTCCCCTCCACAAATATATCTTCGAATTAATCTCATGATCAACTGGAAACCTTGAAGCTATCGCATTGAGACCATTTTCAGCCCCGGGCTGAGAAGTTAAAGGATCAGGGAAGTAAGAATTTGAAAAAGTGGGATCTTCATTGTCATATTCCAAAGAGGACCGGTGCTCTGAATTGCTCCACCGCGGCACTTGATCCAAACTAACCACATAATCCCCACTATCGGTCGGAGATCCACCCCGGGTTGAAGTAGTAGCTGTAGCCACAGTCCGGTACATATTCAAGACTCCAAGCTACAGCCACACACTTCCCAACCCAAAATGCACCCACTACACACCACAACTCTCAATAATTCAAGCTTCAACTCACATCAATTCTACAATGCCAACCTCAACTAATCACAGAGCTCCCCTAAAAACCACAAAACCAACCCATGTCACAACCAAATTAACCAAACTCATACACATATAAAGATCATAACTTTATCAAAGCTTCATAATTTGACCTAAAAAAACTAAACTTATCTATAACCCAACAAAAACCCTTACCAAATTCAATCCCAGAAACTCGAATCACTCTCCAAGAAATCCAAATTCAAACTCCTCAGCAATTCTCAGCTGCAGAAAACGACATGAATTCAATTCAATTCTCCATAACACAAACTCAACTGTGCATATCAAACCCTATCCCTGAAAATTGAAATCGTTTGAACCAAAAATTGAAGAAAAGCTCAGAACTTTATGGGTTTGAAGAGAAAGAAAGTACCTGGGATTTTGAGTTTGGGAATAATAGAAGAGAAAAGAGGGTATCAATTATTTGTTGGGTTTTGTGTTATTGATAAATGTACAGCTATATTTGCAGGGCGGATGAGCTAGCAGAAGAGGTCATTTGGTATTTTGGTCAGGAATACAGAATCAACCGCTTGGTCCTCTATTAAAAAATATTAAGCTTTCCTTCTTTTTTTTTGGTCGATCAACAATGATTGCTGATTATTACTGCGACTTTTGATTTTCATGTTTTTGTTTCGTCTTTGTGTTTGTTTGGACTCATAATATCAGAAGCACCCTTGCATCTTCCCTTAAATTCCGTGCAAGACCATTCCTCTATCTTGTTTCTTTGTTTTTTTGTTCATGAATATTATTGTCTCTTTTCTATAAATGCTTCTTGTAAATGTTTCTTTGAATCTTATTTTGTAAATATACTGTTGGAGAGTAATCTAACTTTGTATTGTGTTAGTTTTGGTAATCGACTCGGGTCTCTTACTTGCATGAAGCTTTGTACTTTTCATTTATGGTCTAGACATTTTTCAAATCCGACACTTCTCAGTTCTCTACAAAATTTCTGGTGCAGTGAAACATGTCACATGTGTGTGCCTTGCCAAGGATGAAGAAGGGATGATATTACAATGTGAAATGCCGCACAAAGTTAATCAAGTACTAGGCATCTGAATGATCTGATATTACAAGTGTTCTTTGGAGAAATGAAGCAGCCTTCATCACAGCATCAGCGGTGGTCAATCTTTGACACCAGCCTTCTCCTTCAACATTGCAATGAACTTGTCTCTCTCGTCGGGCTTCATTCCATCCGTCGAGCAATCTCCAACTCCCCATTCTGCTCCCCGCAAGCAGTACTTGTCTTGAATTTCCCTACTATTCCTGAACATGTCCAAGTTTGGTGTGAGAACATTAGAAATTACAACCATGTACATTGTGGTCTATTTCCCATTGATCAAAATGCAAGCAAGACATTACTTCTCTTTGTTGAGCTTGGATTTTTCTAATAGCCCCTGGAGTAATGGAGATGACTTGAATCTCGCATCATTTTCTTCATAAAATTTCCGGTTTTCTTCTGCAAAACAATTCAAAAACATTATATGATACACAATATGAAGCTTGTTCTGTACTCGCTGGCTGAGAACTGAATGCAAGTAACATATTTGGGAAACATGAGTGAGGATTAAACCATTGAAGCGGTCAAGGAACTCCACTTTGGGTAACTCAGGTCCTGGAACTGATTCTAAACCGGTCGATCCCGATAGAAATCCAGCTCTAGCTGCAACACCAAAATAGCTCACACATCAAGTACTGTTCTTTTAAGTTTGCTTCCTCTTTACTGACCAAGAGTTCAATTATATTTTTCACTCAGCTCCCTAGTTGGAAATTTCACCATATTGTGTAATTAATCCTTGTTTTGTAGGTTGGAAATCATTTAACATAATGAAAAGGGGAACCATAAGTCTATGAAGTCCTTGGTTAGCTTCACCAATATGAGTGGCCAAAATTCATGTCAATTGGATAATAGCTTTCAACAGAAAAAAGAAAAAGAACAAATGGATTAATAGTACACTGAAGCTCATACTAGAATAGCCAAGTTGTAATTATTGATTAAACAGAGTTTTTGGGTTGGATAAGCTAGCGGAAGGTAAGAGCTTTTTCAATAGTAGTAGGACAAGAGAAAGCAATAATCTTCACATACTACTGAAAACTGAAAGACAAAGAAGAAGCAAGTAAACATAGCAAAGTTTGGAGATTTGGAATCATATATACCTGGACCTGACCAGAAAAGAACAGCTGCTGAAGCAGCCAAAGCAACCGAGCTATGAAGAACACCTCGGCGAGATTGTAAAGAAGAAGAACCTTGATCACTAGAGCTAGAGCAAACTGTAATGGGTTTCTTAATTTGGACCAGTCTTTTGCTGGGTTTGTCACACACACCCAAACTAGTACATGATATATGAGAGAATGAATGAGAGAGAGCTGAGATAGAAGAGGAAACCATGCTGTGGTTCCCCTCACTATACCACAGCCCAAGCTCACCCCAAAAGATATAACCAAACTAAAAGATAACCTTATGGTTCATATCAACCACAACAAATATCATCTAGTTGACAAAACGGCAGATAAAGTTGTCGTTTTACAGTTTAGTTTCTTTGGCTATCCATTCTACTGTTACTCCTCAATGAGTCCCTTGAGGAAATTCTCAAGGCAACCAGCAACCCTTTTAGCCTCTTCTCCAATGTTCAAAGCTTTCACTCTCAGCTTTTCACTATGCATCAGCTCCTTAATCTTCACAGCAATGTCTTCCCCCTTCACCATCATCGCGGGGTCATCGCCCATTCCAGGCCCAAGTTTGAAAGTAGAAAGAGCATGATGTCGCGAGTTCATGTTTGAAGTTTGCAGGACAATACCACAATGGCGATTGCGGAACTGATTCAAATAATGTGATCATTTTCATGATTGCGGAACTGATTCAAATAATGTGATCATTTTCATGTTTGAAGTTTGCTCATTTAATTCAACCAAGTTCCCAACCTATATAACATGCTTAAGCATTTTTGTCAAGGTATAGAAGCCTATTTTATAAATGAGAAATGAAGCATCACGACCCTCGGCCCGATATGCCCCAGATCATCACCATTGCTCTAAGTTTGTAATGAGTGAGGGGATTTTGTAGCTTCAGTTATTCAGTCCATTCTGGCTCCACATCACGAACCTCAGAAAATGGTTCATTAGAGGTTGGCAGTGGCCGGGATCAATGAAGAAGATGGAGCACAATGTGGTTTGACTTGAGGGAAAGAACCACATGTGTTTGGGGTTTGCAGTAGGCTGCCTGAATCTGACATCTTCTGATATATTGTTATGGTAAACTAAGGGTAGCTCTGAATGAGGGCAATCAGTTCATAGTTAAAATTTGAAGATTCAGCGCCTTCAGTTATAAACCACATGAATTGCACTGCAGGCATAATGGTTGGAAACAAATTCAAACTAGCTAATTGCGTTGCTGGGAGACTGCTCTTTACACTGTTAATCCATTCATACTTAACCGTACATACAAAACTTCACTCGGTCATTAACAAAGAAAATTTGACTAACATCTTTTACTACTTTCCCTCGACTGCAACTGGACATCTCCACGCAGATACAGTCACCCTTTTGCTACTGATTTTTTGAATCCTTACACAGATTAGTCCAAAAATATCACCCTTCAAGCATTGCCTTGGCGGCATCGATCAATAATGGTCTAAACTCATTTGAAGCTCGACCAAGCACTGTGTATCCTTCTTTGTCTTCCACATCCACATCTGCTCCGTGCCTTATTAGAAGAAGAGAAACCTGTGGACAAAGCAAATAGCAGAGATATGAGAAACACTCTTCAACTCTGCTTTCTGCTAGAGCAGACTACAAGTTGATTCAGACTACAAAGGTCTCCAATATGGGGAATATAAAATAACCTAGAAAATAGAAAATGGCGATGTTCAATCCAAAAACATGAACTTTTGCACTTCTGAAGTTGAACTCCCATTAAAAAAGTTATATCCGGTTTGTCAGTTGGAATTGAAAGCCATTTATTGTTCAAAATCAGATTGTTGAACTTATTTGTAAACTGCAAGTAGTCAGATAACACGTCACCATACTTATATGACTACAAAACGACTATCATCAGAACCGCAAATGTTAGAAACAAACATATGATTCATATATATATATATATATATATATATATATTTCAGTTTCATACAAAACCACAAGAAATCATTGACCAAGCACAATCCAAGCTCACACTTTGAGATACCAAGATCTTTAAGCCTTCTTAACAAGAAAATAGCCATTAAGGTAGAAGCATTGTGGAATCCAGTTTGAGAAAATAACGGACAAGAACATATTGCAGTGTATACATGTAACACAGTATGAAACAAAGAAGCATTCATTTACTAAGACTATTATATTTTCCAACACTTTCTTTCATTCTAGTAATCAAAATCAGAATGTTTCATTCTAAGGCCAAACAGCAAAGCATGGCAGGTAGAAGCAGCAAGCTTTGCTTAGGTCCAACATGCAACAAAAGTGATATCAATAGGAATCTGCTCAATCTTACCTCCTTGTTCTCGCAAATCACAGCACTCATAAGAGGAGTCTGGCCTGCTCTATCAACAACATCTATGTCAGCTCCTTCCTCAATTAAAAATTCACACAATTGTGCTTTCCCAGTACTAGCTGCTCTATGCAATGGGGTCGAACCAACCTGAACACAATACATACCGCAAAATTAACAAATGGAGAAATTGCAAGAGCATTCAAACATGTCATGACAATGAGTATACAAGTATAGTTCCCTGTACCTTGTCGTGTGCATTAAGCTTTGCCCCGTGCGAGATCAAATTCTCCGCAATCTCCATCCATCCCTTGCTGGCAGCATAGTGAAGCGCAACGCGGCCACCATCATTCTTCAAATTAACATCAGCTCCTACAAACTAAACGAATTAGAACAAACGACATAAATCGAATCACTAAATCAAAATGTACCATTCCAAACCCCAACATTGCCTAGTTAACTTCTCCTCCAACACACGTTACTCGAATAACATAAATCGAAAACTGCGAAAACCTTTACCTTTGCTGAGCAGCATCTCGGTTATTTCTGTGTTCCCAATGCTCGCCGCGGAATGAAGCGGCGCCCAGCCATCTTCATCCTTGCTGTTTATCATGCTGCTGGATTCTTCACCAGCTAGTAGTATCTTCACCACCTGAATCCAAAAAAAAAAAAAATCAAGATCAAAATTAAAATAAAAAAGTTAATGAAGTCTGAAGCAGAGAATATCGAATTGAACAAGAGCAGAAAGAGGTAGGAGGGACCTGAGATTGGCCGGAAGAGACGGCGACGTGAAGGAGGGAGCGGCCGTCCTCGTTTCTGAGAGCGGAAGCTAAAGCGAGCTGCTTTGGTGGGAGGGATTCGAACGCCGAAGACTCGCCGGTCTCGGCGGCTTTGAAGAGGTCTTGGCTTTCGGTTTGCGGCTCCGATTGATCGATCTCCATTTGTGCAGAGTTAGGGTTTTTGAAAGGTTCGGGTTTTGGGAATTCGGGTTAAACCTCCGGTCAATTTCCGGGCGACTTTGGGATTAATATAGGAGACCGACTAAGGGTGATTTTGGAATAGTGGGTGAAATCTAGGGGTGGTTTTGAGCCTACACGCTTTTCGTATTGGCCGGATCCGGCTAGAGTGAACCGGAAACAAATGTGTACATAAATTGACGACCTTTTGAAGTGTAGGATTCTAATTCTCTCGTTGGCTGGTTACTATCCTTGGACTATGTAACATATTTCGATCAAGGATAATATCCAGCCAAGAAGAGAATTCGGATCCTTAAAGGAGACGGATGTATTATGTGACATGATAGTTATATCCTTTCTTAAAAATGATATTAAAAAGAAGAAGAAGAAATATTCATGGTAAATCATCAAAGGTATAAATGTGAATAGTATGATCAGATTTAGAAATCATCAAATGAATCAACTCTCGTAATTCTCAAATGTGTGCACACTCATGCATATAACAATGCTTATCTTGTGAAGTGGTTCAATGAAAAGCATATATGTCTACAAAAAAAGAAAAAAATTGAAGTATATTTAAAACTACGAAGTAGAATATATTTGATTTAGTAGAAGAAAAGAAACTAGGCCGGTATTTCTTTTTCATTGAAACACTTCACAAGATAAAACATATATATTCACTAATATAACTGATACATAAATTGTCTACCCTAAAGGGGTGACCTGAGAACACAAGGTGCGTAGCCATAAAATAACCAAACACCACCCTGTATTCATAATGTCACTCCTTTAGGATGAACCATTTGGTAGAGACCATGGTCTTTATTTCATATTTCAATCATGTATTATGCATACACATATATATAAGGGTGTGTACCAGACTGCTAGCTAGTATATACAAAAATTAAGAGCATAATGTCACTATGTGGTCATTCTGTAAACATCATAGAGAGTGTTGCCATTTCTAAGCCAAAACCAAGATGTGGTCATCCAAACGAAATCATGTGGCACAAAACAATGACAATCACTCATACCTGTCACCCTTTTTGTTCATATGTTAAAATCCAAATCTTCCCCGCAAACGAAAATGACACCATTACAACTACATAGTTCAATTATGGGGAAAATTCTGTCTACAGATGTGTATAGCATACAAACTAGCTTTTCCAGGCAAAACCCAGCACATGGGCTGCACGTGCTCCATCCCCACCCTGTTAGTTGTATGTATAGCATACGTTAACGTATAGCAGCCAAACCCTAATTATGAATCCTTCAATTATTAATTTTGCCAAAATAAAAAGGCATTGATATCGAAGATGCATTCCTCAGGATATATACACTGTATATTTAACCGATGAGTTAGAAATAGAGGTAATTTTTACATGGTCTAAACCTAGTTTAACTACTACGTGCAACAACAATACTAAATTCACATCATATGAACAGAGATAATTTTCTTCGAGCAGAAACATGGTAAGAGACTGGCAGACTGCTCTATAATTTTTCCTAGAAATAGAAGTGCTGAACTCTAACCATCCACTTGGCTTCATTTTACACCGTCTGTTATCCCAAAAGAAAAGCAACCATTTATAAGTAAAAGCTTGTTGTTGATGGAGCGTAGTGAATAGCGGGGGAACTCCCTAATTTGAAGTCATAAGTTACTATACAAGTGCCCCTAACTCACAGGTTAATTTCCTCATCCAAAATCTAAACAAACCATAACATAACTGTAACTTCATCCTCCATGGACAACGAAGACGATGACCGCCACCAAACAAAGTCGTCTTCAAAATCATCAACAAAACCATCATCCAAAGACGCTGGTTCTGATGCTGAAGACGATAAGAAAAGCCAAACCAAGACGTCTACAACATCATCGACAAAGCCATCATCCAAAGATATTGCTAAAGACGATAAGAAAACTGAAACGAAGGCGTCTACAACGTCATCGGCAAAGCCATCATCCAAAGGCACTGGTTCTGACGCTGAAGACGATAAGAGCAGCCAAACCAAGAGTTCCACAAAGTCATCGACAAAGCCATCATCCAAAGAGGCTACTTCAGATGCCGAAGACGATACGAAACGTGAAACGAAGGCGTCTACAAAGCCATCATCCAAAGCTTCTAGTTCCGAAGTTGAAGACGATACCAAAACTGAAACCAAGACGTCTACAAAGTCATCGACAAAACCATCATCCAAAGCTACTAGTTCTGATGATGCTGAAGACGATGAGAGCGACCAACACAAGACGTCCACAAAGTCAACAACAAAACCATCATCCAAAGGTAGTGGTAAGGACTCAGACAAAGATGAAATAACCGAGAGAAAATTACCTACTAAGTCGTCGGGAGGTGCCCATGCAGAGAAGAAGGACCATGTTCCGACCACTAGTGAGCTGATGAGCAGCGCGAAGGTGTTAGCGTCAGCAGCGCAGGGGGAAAATGTGGAGAAGGCCGAGTTGGCCGGGGCAGCGAGCAACCTTCTTGGCGCGGCCAATCACTACGGCCAACTCGATGAGAAAGGGTTGGGATCGTATGTGACCAAGGCCGAGGATATGCTACGTAAGTTTGGCCAGAAGTCTGATTCTGAGTCTGGCACCGGTGCTAGTAAGACTAAGGAGACGACTACTAAGAAGGAGGAAGAGAAACCAGTGAAGAAGCCAGCTGCTAAAGATGATGATGAGGAAGAAGGTGGTGGGTTTGGAGATTTTATGAAGATGGCGAAGGGTTTCTTGAAGGGTTAGATTAATAAATAACCACACACTTTTTTTTCACATAATTAATTTTCTACTACTGCTGCTTATGTTTATTTTCTCTATTGGGTCTGTTTCTAAGCAAGGTATACATAATATTTTGTAATCGACACCACAGCAAATGTTGTAGGGTGTTATAGGTTAATGTAAGTTAAATTAATAATGGGGAGTACTCTATGTCACTCCCACACCATGTAATTGTATCTGTTTCTGGCTAATGTCAGGAACCTCAGAACTAACAGGTTGGATATTGGAAAATGTAGCATATTGTTGAATTATGATTTATGAGTGAGAGGCATGAGCCTTGGGTGGTTGTCTATTCAATCCCAAATATTTAAGAGTTAGCTATAGGTCCTCACAAAACCTTTTCTTCCATGCTAGATATGATGGAAATATAGTATAGGGTCATACTTGCTTCGAATTCATGTATAAATCATTTCCAAGTAGGAAGATCATGAATGATAGGCATGTAAACTTGTTGCTAGTACTATTTTCATGACTTGCATATTATTTCAAGGTACAATGTTTTACTACCAAACGAGCTAAAATGTAATTCAATTTTTCACACATTTTTTTTTTTTTCAAATGTTGTAGGTTGTCGGAGCGTCTAGGTGGCGGCGATGTCAGTATGGGAGTGGCAGCTGTTGTTAGTTTCATGGTCTGATTGCTTTGTGGCAACAGAAGCTGTGAATGTTAACGGGTCTCAACTTGATGGCGTCGATAGTTTTGTGGAGTAGAGTCTTCTTATTATTGGGGTTTGCATTGGCTGGGCATCTTGGGCATGGTCTTAGTTGAGGGCTGTTAGAGTTTATCAAAACGGGGTTTATCGGGTTATGTCGGTTTGGTTTTGGGTTCAAAGGATATGTAATATTTGTTTGTTACTTCTAAGTATAGGTGTTTATTTTTTCTTAATTCGTTAAAGAATGATGACCTGATTTTTCCTTTTATTTGAAAGAGAAGATCGCAAACAATTTAGTAGCCGTGATTAAGCATTTCGTCTCTTGTTATGCTAGCGAGTTAACGTCACCCCCACTCATTCAATCTTCAAACCGAGGTTCATAAAAGTATTCTAACAAAATCACACTAATTTCTCATAAAAACACACACAAACTCGAAAATCCTCTAAATATTGTGACCGTAAACTTACGGAAGTTGCAGCTCGAATACTAATCACAAGAGTTTCATGGTAAACTGATCGACAATTTGTTTCCTAAATATTTGGTCTACTATAAGTAAACAAATCAATAATTTGCTTTGTATCGCTTTAATTCCAAATATGAAATTCATGAACAAAAATGCAAGAAATACCAAAATCCCCAACTACTTGCCAACTGTCCTCCTCCTCTTCACCGTCAAGACCCAACTAGAATCCTTGTGACGCGGGCTCCGCCACCTGTCCACCCAGCCATTCCCGATTCATATGCTGCGGCGTCGTTTTAGTATTCGGACCAAATATACAAACATATCGGCCACCGGAGCTGATCATCGTCTTGGTTCTTCCGTCCAAACCAATCCCCGGAGCTTCACATTTCGATTAAACCCATAAAGGTAAGGCCTTTCTTCTCACCTTCAACTACTGTTCCTCTTCTTATTTCAAATGTTCATATCACTTCGAATCTAGACTCAGTTTTATACGTTGAAATAATTAGTAATGCATTCAATTGTTTGATGGGGATTCATTTCCGAGCTCATTGTGTGTTAATCTCTGTAAAAGTTCGTTCCTTTTTCGTTTTTTGATTGAAACGTTTTTGGGTTTTGGATTTTCTATGGTGAACTTTGGTTGCATTGTGAAAGATTTAAGCTTTGATATGTTAAACTATGGAAAAGGGTAAGAATTGTTGCTTGGTATTTATAGTTCTTTAGTGTCCAGGGTCGAGTTGAGTTGAGCAGTGTAGTCTGATTAGGACTATTTGTATAATCAGATGTGATTTTGGTGTAGCGCTAGTTTGTATAATCAAGGCCTTTTGGGTTTGGTTTGTTTTGTTGTTGCAGGGTGGTTCTGTTTTCCGTGTGCTTCATACTTTGTTTGATTAGGTTTACTTATTGACAAAAAGAAGGGAGGTTCAAATGTGGGGCTTTGCTTCTAATGCTATTACGAGCATTGGACTTAGGAGAAGTTCGTCAGAGCCGAGCAGGGTGTTCTTGGACTCCTCGGATGATGAGGTTTGCTCGAATTCAAGCCGAGAGGAAGGGCTAGAATGCCCTATTTGTTTGGAATCTTTTAACATTGTCGAGAATGTTCCCCATGTGTTATGGTGCGGTCATACCCTGTGCAGAAATTGTGTCCTGGCGCTTCAGTGGGCGGTCTTCAGATTCTCGACTCAAAAATTTAAGATCCCGTTTTTCATTTCTTGTCCGTGGTGCCACCTGTTTTCTTTGCGGCTGGTTTATAAGGGGAATCTAAAGTTTCCTCGCAAGAATTTCTTCCTTTTGTGGATGGTTGAGAGCTTCAATGGTGATAGGGCGAAGTTTGGTCCTGCTTCCAATGGGGAAAATCAACAAATTAGTTCTCCAAGAGTCAACTTGGCTACTGGAAATCATGCTGGCAATAGTAACCTGAGGAGGAACCATTTTAGTTGTCCTTTGCTGTCAAGGTATAATAGTGTTGATGGTGGTGGCCGTGTGGACCGGCATCATTTCTCCCTTCACAAGTCTTTGGATTGCTTCATTCACATTACATCCAAGTTCCCATTAGTTATACTGCTTCTGTTGATTGTCTTTTGCGTAATACCGGGCAGTGCTATAATCTTGGTACTCTACTTGCTACTCACAGTTCTTTTTGCAATCCCATCTGTCTTGGTATTGTACTTTGCATATCCTACTTTGGAGAGGCTGGTAAGGGAGATAACCTCGTGAGGCATCACCAGACCCCCACTTTAGAGATTCTGAGAAATATGTGGCTCCACCCAGTCTGTCTTTCATATACAGTCCTACTAACTCTAGTCTTCGATATTCAGAAGCTTTGTCCCCAGATCATTTGGTATGCATGAAGGACTGGAAGTTTCATCAGCTTATGAAGCTAGCTTTCTTTAGTAAGCAGTACGTTCTGACTTCTGATGTAACTACCATTCTTTATTGAAAGTGGCTGATTCCTATTCTACAAGTTTGAGTACCATGTGTCTTTAATATGTTTTTGCAGCGTACAGGAATAGATTTGGGAATGCCATTGTGTTGGTGTCAACCTTTTATGTAGTCCATCTGATCAATTATTTTGTATTTTATTTGTTTCTTATAAAATGGAATGAACGATCATGTTATGGAATTTCCATCTTTTGCTCTGGGCAAATACATGTTTGTAAAAGAGATATTTACATTCTTCACAGTGTTCAAGTTTCTATAAGTCTATTTAGAAGCAGCAACATCCTGTAGGAGCTTCTTCCCCTGTTCTTCTTAGTGTATTTGCCTTTTCTTTCACCTTGAGTACTTTATTCTTACGCTTCTCCTCTGCCTGTGCCCTTGCTCCTTCTGCAATCTGTTTAATAGATTCCATCTGGTTGTTGTATTTTTCTAGCGATTTTGATCTTCTTCTCTCTATTTCACTCTGCATTTTCAAGAAGTTGGTATTAGTTCTTGATCAAACTAATAAATATATTTGAAATAAACATGGGAGATGAACCTCTCTTTTTCCCAGCTGAAGTTTGCTTTTCTTCTTCTTCTTGTTCTCCCAGGAAAGTATTGTAGTGGTTTGCTGCTCATACCTAACAATCATGACTGTTAGAGGAAGAACAGCACTAAATCTATATTTAAGGAAGGAAAGAAGATAATATGATCTTAAATTTGTAGGATGAAAGCCATAGAATATTCTTTGATTGTAGAGCTCAGAAAGTGTAAATCGTATTTGGATATTTGCACAAAGTCTCAGAAAGCCATAGAATGTTCTCGGCTAAATGTTACCAAACTTTATTGTTGTCAATGTTGAGTAGCTACCTTTTGTTGAGTTTAGCCATCTCAGCCTCCTCCCATTCATCTGCTTTTGTCTTAACCACTCCAGGTCTTGCTGCACTCTGCCATTTGGTTTCATTTGAAGGTGTAGCAGCTTTCGTAGTGAAGGGCAAATCCAGTTGTGGTGCTGAAGTTCCGGGTTTTATACTGCTTGTGCTGTTCAATGGCTTATCAGCAAAAGTTGGAGCTTTTCTCATTGATGGAGCAGGAAGGATGGCATCAGACGTTGGAGTTTGTTTAATCGAGGGAGCAGGAAGGAGGGTCTTTTGCGGGATCTTGTGGTTCGGGGAAGTACTTATTGGCACCTTACTATCTTGGTCCTCTTGAGTACCTTTTGTTAAACCTGCACCTATCACAGGCAATCTTCTTAGTTCTAGTTTGAAAAACAAGCAAACTCTTTGCTGTAATAAAATGTTATGCGTGTGACATATTTTACCTGAGAATAGTTTGGAAAGTCTTCCAGCTTCTGGCTTTGAAAGTGTTGTTTCTTCCTTTTTGCTCTTGATCTTCACCAAAGAGTCACCAGTTTCATTGCCTGCCCGTTTCTTATCAGAGACTGCTGCTTCTTCGATTGATTTAACTGCAAATGTGGCAGCTGCCACCGCTGTTGCATGCTCTATTTCAACGATAGAATCATAATCTTCACTCATTTTCCCAGAAAACTGTCTCTGAAACCAGTTCTGCGTCTTCTTTTTCTCTGCAAGAAACAACATTAATGCTTCTTATATTACCTTCTATCGATGGCGATATATTTCTTGAGAAAAAGGGTTCAGTACCTTTGAAAGATTGAGTTTTCCGATGTGGTATTCTTCGATCAATCACGCTGCCAGACTGTTCTGCTTTCACCTGATCTACACCAGAAATTCTTACCCTACCAATAATCCTTTGCTTAGTCATAATAATGTCATATACAGAAAAATTGCTGATATTGATAGTGAAAATGATTGGAAATGGATGGATACGCTCAATAAATTTCAGAGTAGGGACCAGAATACCTCATTTGCTTTGGTTCCATTGTTTCTGAAGTCTGAACAATGATTTGGCACCCATTAGGGCGTTGTTTATTTGAAGGAGAAGCTTAAGCTTGCTTAGGGAAAATGAGATCTTGTTTAGAGCTAGTTAATAGGACTGTTTATAGGATTGTGTATACTTTGCATGTAAGCAAGCCCTGGTCTGGTTCTGAAAAGCCTTTTTGATCAAGAAAAGTATTCCTTCTTTCCTTCCTTGATTCTTAGCTTTCAGAATTTCAAAGAAAAAGAAGCAGGCATAAGAGTAGTCTCAGGCAACACTTTAAGAACCTTATAAAACCTATATTTTAACTTTCATTCAGAAATGAAAAGCTAAGCTAATCTTCTAATTCAGAAGACTAGTTTAAATTACATAGCAAGAGGAAAAAAAAAAAAAACAAGACTACTAACTAAAAGAAAGCAAAATCTTTTCCTAAGTATTTCACAACCCTCCTAACTAAGCGCGCATGCAGGGGCATGGAAGTCCTTGATAGATACAAAGACGAACGAATCTGGTGCAACACTGACTGCAGAGGTAGGATCCACTAGTTTTGGTTGCATTTCAGGAATGTCGAATGATTCTGTGAGCTTCAATGGAGTCCCATTGAGTAGCAGCACATCACTTTGGATATTGCCACCTTCTGGTGTCAAATGATACTCTTCTCTCATTGATGCACCAGTTGATTTTGTGTCAGATTGTTCTTCATATCTTTGCCAAGGATGCAAATTGAACTCGGGGAGAACATCAACATCGAAGGTAGTAGAGTTGGACATGTTGATCAAAAGCAGAGTGATTCCAGGCTGAAAAGAAACAAAACAAGTATTTTCAGAACCAAACACATATTTCAAGAGCCTAAAAGGCCACATTTGACATTGGTTTCAGCAGTGCTTAGCATAAATAGTGAAAACTGACCTTTTTCTTTGAACAATGAGAGTAGGCACGCAAGAAAGGAGAGCCATAATGAACGGTAGAGAGCACGCTATTTCCCATCAGTCTATGCCATAGGAGTGCACTGGTGTGATGCAAGAGAGTTCAGAAAATAAGATTAGTGTTTCAAACATTTGGACACAATTTATCACTTTAGATATTATGAAAGTCGGAGATTCTAACCCATAGTAGTCAGGATTAGGGATGAAAGATGTGGTATTAAGTAGGGCATAGTTTCCTCCAATCAAGGCTTGTCTGCAGAAAACCTTGTGACTGTAGCTTGCTGTCATACCAAGTTGGTCCAAATACCTAATTCAATTCACTCATGGTTAGTCACAAACTAATCGCTTGCGTGCTAAGTTTTGAAGACAGAACAAAATTTAGGGTTGTGAACTTGTGATTAAGTACCAAAAGCCATTAGCAAAGGTATGTGAAACATCTTTGCCACCACTGTTGTAAGCTCCACCAGCCTCACCAACCCAAGGGTCTGTCCGTGGTGCAAACTGTTTAACTGAGTCTGCAGCATCCTTATATGTCTGAGCTGAATTGTCCAGGTAATATGGGTCTTGAACCTTCTTAACGAGGGTTGGATCAACACCTGAAATTTCAACATATTTCCTCAAATTTATATTTCACCAAACCACAACATATATATATACACATTCCTGACACGTAAGATACAGCATACAAAGTGAAATATATACATACCAGGACCAAGATTGTAAGTGTGATGAGTCACGCCGTCTAGGACACCAGGTCCGGTGGCCAGCAGGAAGTCATTGAACCACTGTTTATCATAAAAGCCGCCGGGGCCTAAAACCTTTGGCTGTTTACCATCTGGGAACATCTCTGTCACAAGTTGTTTGAGCTTTTTCATGTCTTTAGCATATTGTTGAGCTTCTATTCTTGCAGCAACGCCACCCCCGCATAGCTCATTTCCTGTTTTACCACATAGTAGTTAGATTAACAGACTAACATTGTATCTGCATATCTCAGTGTCAAAAGTAAAATCTGATTTCACATACCTAGCTCATATGACTCAACAGGGTAACCCTTTGAGATGGTGTACCCCATGAGGTCACGAGCGTTTCTTGCATCCCAATCACCAACCCAAAGAACCTTGTCTTTCGAGTCCGGTTTCTTCCCTTGAAGGGCATTCAATCCAAACCAGAGTTTGGCTTGTGTTTTGTTGAAGAAGTCATGGATCTCATCCCATCTATTCGGGTCAAGGCAAGCGCCACTGAACCCGAAAAGCCCTGAACTATCTTTCTTCCATCGGTTGCATTCTTTCACTCCATATCCAAATCCATAAGTAACACTATCTTGCAATGAACCTCCAATTCTGAGCCTTATTGAACCGAATGCTGAAAATTTTAACACAAGGGTCAGTTTCTTGTGCATCACTTCAACACTATCAGTCACATATATTCACATTATAACTTATACTAGAAATATATTAAGAACCTACTCACCCTTAACTGCATTGATCAAGGTCTTGTTCTCCAAATCCTGCAAATTAGATTCCAAATACAGAAGAAGGTTAACTCAGTTCCTCTAACAAATTAAACAAGATAAAACAGCGAGAAAGATATACATATATACCAGATTGAAAATTCCAGCCTTTCCCCAAGGACATTGACCATAATCACATTTATCAGTCGGCCACCAATCCAGGGTTGCACATATGAAATTGTCATCTGTGTTAGCTATCGAAACCACACCTCGAATCCTGACATCGACATATTCAGCTGAAGCTACTGAGAACAATGACAAAAAAATGAAACATGCAAATGCTATACTAGACCCCATTGTTCACAGAAAGAGAACTAATCTGAATAACCTCAGAAACAATACGTACACTTATATAGAGAAGCGAAGTCTAAGTCATTGGTGCTTATCGTTTAGTAGCATATGGATAGGATGAAGTGTATGGTGCTATTCACACAACCACCTTTGTATGAATCGAGAAAAAGCCAAAAAGGGTATGTGCATATATCTATGTTTCTTTCGAAGACTAACCCTGACGAGTTGTGTTTCTTTCAAACACTAACCCTTTTGAATCGGAAAACCTACTCACCATGCCAGTGTCTCAAAGTATTAAAATTTGACTGCATTTCTAGTGCGTAAGTAATAACATTTTATTTTTATGGAAATATACCTTTCTAGCATTTAGAACTTTAATCTACTTTAGATAAACATTCTTGGTAGGATGTTCCGGTTTTAGATAACTACCCCAAAGAGTAGACAATCCTAGTAGCCATTGAACACATGCAGGTTGATGCAGCCAGCTGCAGCAGGGTATTACAAATCCATTCATCTTCTAATTTTGGGTGATTTAATACCAAGACAACTCTAAGAAGAACTCAATGCATCTCAGCTCAACTGTAACTCTTATTAATTTGTTTAGAAAAAGAAAAAAAATCATTGCTTCAAGTAAAAAAGAGCTTTTCGACCAAAGAAAAAACAAGGAGGCCAGCCTGAAAAATGGCACGAAAAAATATAATAATTGCTCTCGTTGAGAGTCGAACTCAAGACCTCCCGCTTACTAAACGGGTGCTCTAACCAACTGAGCTACGAGAGCTATTTACTGATTCCTGCTATTTTAATATAATTATTGGAAGTAAAACTCTCCCAACTGACAAATTTTGCCTCTCATTTTTGAAACAATCAATTTTGCTTTTGCTTGAACAATCCCTCCTTCATTGACATCATGAATCAAACAAATGTTTGTTCTTTGTAGTATACTTTAATCCCATGTCATACAGTAGCAGCAGTACAAGATGCCTCCAACTGTTGGAGAAGTGCAGGAACCTAAAGCACCTCCACCAAGCTCATGCCCAAGTCTTCACCTCTGGCCTTGCCCACAACACCTTTGCCTTAAGCAGACTCTTGGCCTTGTGCTCACACCCACATCATGGTTCCCTCTCCTATGCCCTCAAACTCTTCCACCACATCCCACAACCCACTCTTTGCATCTACAACACCCTCTTAAAAACCCTCCTGCTCAGAAATGAACTCACCCAAACCCTAAATGTGTACACCCACATGTTGCAGACTGGGACTTACCCTGACAATTATACCCTCCCTTATCTCCTAAAGGCCTCTGCTAAACTCCAAAGCTACTCTCTTGGAGAGGTGGTTCATGGGTGTAGCTTCAAATTGGGTTTTGAGTCTGATATCTATGTGGGTAACTCTTTGATGGTTATGTACTGTGCGTTTGATAATGTGAGAGGTGCACGCTGCGTGTTCGATGAAATGCGTAGGCTAAGTGCTGTGTCGTGGACGGTGATGATTTCTGGGTATGCAAAGGTGGGTGATGTTGACACTGCTAGGGTGTTCTTTGATGAGGCTCCTGTGAGAGATAGAGGAATATGGGGTGCCATGATTTCTGGGTATGTGCAGAACAATTGTTTCAAGGAAGGTTTGTATTTGTTCCAGTTGATGCAGGTTAATGATTTAGAGCCTGATGAGGCTGTTTTTGTTAGTGTTCTATGTGCTTGCGCTCATTTGGGAGATTTGGATGTTGGGATTTGGATTCACTCGTATTTGAAGAGGGTCGGGTTGCCATTGAGTGTTAGAGTTGGGACTGGTCTTATTGACATGTATGCGAAATGTGGGAAGTTGGGTTTAGCTAGAGGAGTGTTTTATGATATGCAGCAGAGGGACACGGTTTGCTGGAATGCTATGATATCAGGAATGGCAATGCATGGGGATGGAGAAGGTGCAGTGGAGCTGTTTAGAGAGATGGAGGCGGCTGGGATCAGGCCGGATGATATCACCTTCATTGCTGTGTTTACTGCTTGTAGTTATGCAGGAATGGCATATGAAGGCATGAGGGTGTTGGATAAAATGTGTAATGTATACAATATTAGGCCGAAAAGTGAACACTATGGATGCATTGTCGACCTGCTAAGTCGTGCTGGTCTCTTTGAAGAAGCAAGGGAAATAATCGAAAGAATTCCCAGTTCAAGCAACCCTTCTGAAGAAGCAGTAGCTTGGAGAGCTTTTCTCAGCGCTTGTTGCAATCATGGACAGGCTGAACTAACTGAGGTTGCTGCAGAGAAACTGTTTCGGCTAGAGCGTCACAGTGGGGTGTATGTGTTGCTTTCAAATTTATATGCAGCAGCTGGGAAACATGGAGATGCCAGAAGAATGCGGAATTTGATGAGAAATAGAGGAGTAGATAAGGTACCGGGTTGCAGTTCGGTTGAGATTGATAGAGCAGTTTATGAATTCATTGCAGGGGAGAAAACACACCCTCAAATGGAAGAAATTCAGTTAGTTTTGCAGACTATAAACAAGCAAATAGAACTTATTGGCAGCAATCATCCGGGTTTGTACCTAATTGATAAGATATGATGAATTCAACTCCTCAGTGTTGACTGCTGAATACCATGAAACATATTTGGTTCCAGGCTTCCAGCAATTCCATACAGACAATTGATGGAAACCAAGATTATCTATGACAAAATGAAACAGAAGGAAAGTGGGAAATTGGAAAGTGCCAGCTGCTGTTGAAATTGCTTCCCTTGTTAAACTGGGTATTTCAACAAACATGAAGCTCTGCTACAATTTACACATAGAAGCAACTTCTTGGAAAGTTGGCAACATGGATACTTTTAAGTGAGCAAAATTCACCGGAAGATATTTCCTTTTCATTCAGACAATATATGACCCCTGTTTGGGCAGTACCTTAACACAATTGGTAAATAAATAAAAAATATATTGATATCTTGACTAGACGAGGAATTCCGTGTCAGTGAGCTCAAGAACTTTGTGTATGCCTATCGGTTTTACACCTGGCTTGAATGCATTCCCTTCAATATACCTGTGAAAAACAACCAAACAATACATCAATATCACTCGATTAGATTATAATGTCAAGAACTATAACAGAGCGCATGCTCGACTCTCAAATTCATATGATTCTGGCAAAGAAACTCACATGTCTTTCAAGAATGGGTGTTTATAGAAGGCATCAGGAATTCTTCCTGAGAACTGATTGTGATCCAAGTACCTAAAACAAATCAATGAACAATAAGATTGCATGGAAAAATAGTCATACATGTAACTTTTTTTCAATTTTGATAGCTACAGCTGTATTGTGTGGTAAAGGTTTGTTTTTAAATTGTGGAAGTGGCTAGGGTGCAGATTTTGTTAAGCTTTGTTAAGCAAGGTATGGTACATATTAAAGTATATAACAAATCATCTTCATTGAAAAGAGAAAAATGATTCGTGTTGAGAGCACAAGAAGTGCATTTGTGCCAAAGTAAGCAGAAGCACAGAAGCTAAGAAAACTGTACATTATTTCCTCAACTAATGCAGTAATAGGTAGAATTATTCAGGATTTTTATATCAATAAGTAATATGAATGAAGAAGTGGATCTTATTCCAAGATAATTCACTTAGACCAAGAATAGCTATAAATGTAAGAGCATGTTTATATATGACAGTTAGTTCATTGATATTGCCAGGGGAAGGTAAATTACAAGTTGAACAGTAAGAACAAAAGTAAAGGCAAACCCTTGATGAAAGTGCCCCATAAACATATCGACTTTCTAGCACAAACATAAAAAACAGAAACTAGAAAAGGAGACTTACAAGTAAGTCAATCGAGGAATATGGGATATTGCTAATGGAACAATCCCAGACATCTTGTTGTAAGACAGGTACCTATAACCAGCAAAAATCAACCCAACAAACTTTATGACACAGCAAAATTTAGTCTATCTAGATGAAGATAAACTTAAAGACTCCAGACACATTTATAGACAAGAGAGAAGGTGGGAAGGATGCATACAAGATTTCCAAGTTGGTCAAGTTGGCAAGCTGAGCTGGAATTCCTCCCGTAAGATAATTGTTGTTCAGGTAACTATATATGCAAAAATAACCGCTCAATATATCACTTTCATTTACAAAAGAGATGGAAGTGACAATGTATTCACAGATTTGAATGAACTTACAGGTTACGCAAAGCAGGAAAGCAGCCCTCAATGCGTATAAGTTCCCTAATAGTACCCACCAAATGATTGTTGCCAACATCCCTATCAACATACAGTATACCAATGACACATCAGTATTCAGATACAGATCCTCATCACAACACTTGAGCAGAAGTATGAAACATACAAGTGCCGAAGATTTGGCAGAGTTCCTAGTTCTGGTGGAATTCGCCCAATAAGACGATTTTCTTGCAGGTAGAGATAGCGAAGAGCAGGAAGATTAGCAAGCTCTCTAGGAATTTCCCCTTTGAAACTGTTGAAGCTTAGATACCTGCAAAATTATTAATTCATGATGTCACTCAACAGCATTTAGTCAAGCCATAGTATAATAATCCAAATGAAGAAATTTCAAATCATCATAAGGGAATTGAAGTTCACTCACAAATGGGTTAAACTCTTCAGTTCACCAATCTCAGGAGGAATGACATCTTGCAGCTTATTCCATCTCAAGTTACTGAAAAGCAACAACAGCGAGTAAATGACCAAAGTAATACACACATCAAGGCTTGATAAGAACACGGTTATCAACTATAGCTACATAAATCGTGTACATTGTTTAAAGAATTAAAAATTTTCCACGGGGTTACATTCTGTAACATATGATCAGTGCATAAATCAGTATTCAATCGTGTACATTGTTTAAAGAAAGGACTATACAGTATTCGGAGACGCTTCAATCGTCCAATCTGAGGCGGGATAGGCCCCGTTAGCTTGTTGTTATGGAGATCTCTGTAAAATGAACACAATTACATACATATACAGCAGATTCTTCAAAAACAAAGATAAAGTATTGATCTTTCATTTCAAACTTTCCTTTCCACTCATAAATTTAACCTCCAGTAACACAAATTACAGTAATTTAAAGAGGATCAGATCAAAGAAGCGTTTCTTACAGCCTAGTGAGATCCAAGAGATTAGTGACGGCAGTAGGAAAAGGCCCAACAATCGAGACAGCATAAACCTCCCTGCAAAAATTTGAACCTAAAAATCAAAACCGCAACACTCTCCGTTAATCAAAATCGAAATCAAAACGAAGAACACAGGCTTTACAGCTCAGTGACGACTCGGTAATCGCCTTGAGTGGAGCAAGTGACGCCGGACCACGGCGGAAGGTCGCCGTCGCCGCACGGATCGTCTCCGACCCAGGCGTAGACTACTCTCCACCCCAGCGAGGCCTTGATCTCGTTCAACGCTTTCACTGCGCGCAACACCAAAACGACGCCGTTTCAGAGACTACTAAATTGAACTGAACGAGTGAGGAGGAAGAAGAGAGGAGCTGAGAGAGACTTACTGTCGCGTTTTAGGGTTTTGGCGTGGAGGAGAAGAGGAGAGAGGAGGAGGAAGAAGAGGAGAGAGAATGCGGCGAAGCGGAGACGAAGCGCCATCGAGAGTTTCAGAGATCTGAAAAATCAGAGGTGGCGATTTAGGTTTGTGAAGTGAGTGGCATTGATTTGAGTATAGATCTTAGAGCAAAGCTCAACTGTGTGAACACTGGAAATAGAGAGAAGCTTTGAGCTTCTTCTTCTTCTTCAAGGTGTCGTCGGTGACAGTTGGTTATTTCTTCATTTTCTTATCCTTGTTTGTTAGGCTTTGGCCTTCTTCCATTAACTTACCCGCGGTTCATGGTTCATTATTGTTATTTTTGTTTTTATTTATTTTGTTTAAACTTCAGACATTTCAATCATACAATAACCACGTAACACGCTTAAATGAGTATATCACGTATTTTAAAACTTTATAGAGTGATTATAAAACACATTCACTTTTACATGTAAGTTGAAGTCGGATATATCAAATTAATGATTCATATAGTTCGATAACAATATTGCACGATAAACTCAAATAATAAACGAGCTTTATAATTCATTGAGTCATTAGAATGCACCATATCATTACCGTGTGTATGTAAGTTGCAGACTAAAACTTATCGAATTATAGTTGAGCACAATGTCATCATTATTTGTTTATTTCACTCTGATCTATTGTATTTTAACATTGTATATAACACATATTATAGTTTTTAAGGTAAAAATCATATATTTTACTTACTAAGTTTAACGTAACAAACAAATTATTATTGTCCAAAAGAGTTGTGTTACATTGTATGCCCGGATGATTGAATTGAAGGATGGGAAAATGGGTTGAAAACATTAGTAAAACATCCACCAACCAACTATATAGTATTCACAAGATTGAAGATTCAACTCTCAAAAGGAAAATAAAGAAACTCAATTAGGCAAATTGCATTATGAAATTATAATATATTGCTAGGCTTCCAACTGTTTGAACAAGAACTATACAAGGAAAATAATAATTAAAATTACAGACCCACAAATGGTAGAAGAGTGAAAAGTCCTAAGAGATAGATCACCCCCGTATTAATGAGACTCATGGGCTTCTTTTGAATCCCTACCCTCCCTCCCACCCTGACCAGTGACCCCCCTCCCCCTCTGAAACAACAAGACTAGTCGTACACCACCATTATTTCCGTGCTTGTTTCTGATGCTACTACATCTCTATCTTCCCTCTCTAATCAATCAACAAGAAGCTGAGTTCGAAAAACAAGCATGGAAATAGCAGCAAATGGCGTTTTACTCATAATGTATAATACGGCAGAAAACTTCAAAAATCAACTAAGAAACCAAGAACTCGATCTAGCTAGGGCCATATGGAAAGGTTCAAGAAATGAAAGATACCCAAGATATAATTAGAAATGTGAGTCGTCGTCGGATTCAGTTGTGAAGAGGGTTTGGCCCGGAAGGAACCCTTCTCTTCTCGACACCGAATCTCGGATCAATCTGATAGTCCTCCGGCGACGGCGGCGGCGACGGAACGTGCGGTGCTCTCTGGAGCTGAATGCACAAAGAACGTAGCTTCTGGCTCGACCTTGAAATCGCGTCGCAACTGTGCCGGCGGTGTGTTTCTTTCGCGGCCGTGTTTCTTGGTTCCACGGTAGCAGATACAGGCAGAAAGAGCTGTAGGAGAACAACCGTCGCCAACGCCAACGCCATTAGAAGCTTTCTTGAAGATGAAGAAGAAGAAGAGAGAGCGCTCTTCATTTTTGGAACACAGACAGTAATGGAGCTTTTGGGTTTGAGATAGAGAGAAAGAAAGAAAAGAAAGAGGGAAGATGGTGATGGATGAAGAGGCCGGTATTTTAGTTAATGCGAAAGAAGCAAGAGACACATGAAGGACTATAAATTTTGAGCAGCTATAGCCCCAGATACGAAACACCAAGAACAATCAAGTCACAAGACTCTCACTTCTATTTGTACCCTAATTAAGACCAAGAAGAAGATGAAAATTGGGCCGGGTTTGGGCTTTATAGCCCATTTTCAGTTCTGTATAAAAGCTTCTACTGTTTTAATTTTTTTACATTTCACATTTTTACTCGTCGGGTTGTTTCTTCTCACCGGAAACAACCCCTTACTGCTCAGCCGGTAACAAAGTTTCACCGGAAGCTATACGTCATCATTATCTTCTTGATTTATATCAATATTATATAGATACATATACACGATCCAGTTTCATTATTGCTGGGTCAATTACCAGCACCACCACGATGGCCGTTGCTCCGCCGCAGCTCGTTTTCTTCTTCGTTCTTATAATCGGGTTCTGTTTCGACCCGACCCATCAGAAACCCTCGGTGTCGTTAAACACGACGAGGCTGTCGAAATCCGGCGACTCGGTTCTGATCAAATGGTCCGGGGTCGACTCGCCGTCGAAGTTGGACTGGCTCGGAATCTACTCGCCGCCGTCGTCACGCAACCACCACTTCCTCGGGTACAAGTTCCTCTCCTCCAGCCCGACATGGCAATCCGGGTCGGGCTCCATTTCGCTTCCCTTGATCAACCTCCGATCCAACTACTCCTTCCGGATCTTCCGCTGGTCCGAGTCCGAGGTCAATCCCGACAAACGCGACCACGACGACAACCCCCTCCCGGGGATCAAACACCTCCTCGCCACGTCGCCGGAGCTCGCTTTTGAATCGGGTCGGGTCCCGGACCAGATCCACTTATCCTACACCGACCGCCTCGACGAGATGCGCGTCATGTTCGTGACCCCGGACCGCGATCAACGCGCCGTGAAATACGGCGCGAGAAAGGACGGACTGGATGACGTGGCGGCCGCACGTGTGAGCCGGTACGAGCTGCAGCACATGTGCGACTGGCCGGCGAATCACAGCGTCGGGTGGAGAGACCCTGGGTTTGTTCACGATGGCGTCATGACCAATCTCAAAAGCGGTGTCAGATATTATTACAAGGTAATCGCTAATTAGATTAACAATAATCATCTTAATTAGTAATTAATCACATTAGAAATGTTGAGTGTGAAACTGTGTTGGTTTACAGGTTGGGAGTGATGATGGAGGTTGGAGTGAAACGCACAGCTTCGTATCGAGAAATGGAGATTCCGACGAGGCGGTAGCTTTCATGTTTGGTGACATGGGCACTACGACGCCGTACGCGACGTTTTTTCATATGCAAGACGAAAGTGTGGCCACCATCAAGTGGATTCTGCGTGACATTGAAGCTCTCGGCGACAAGCCGGCTTTCGTGTCCCACATTGGGGATATAAGCTACGCGAGAGGCTATTCGTGGCTGTGGGATCATTTCTTCAATCAGATTGAGCCGGTTGCGACGAGGCTGCCGTATCATGTTTGCATTGGGAATCATGAGTATGACTGGCCGTTGCAGCCGTGGAAGCCGGAGTGGGCTAGTTCGATTTATGGGAAAGATGGTGGTGGAGAGTGTGGGGTGCCGTATAGTGTGAGGTTCAACATGCCTGGGAACTCGTCTGAGTCAACTGGGACTAGTGCGCCCGCGACTAGGAACCTTTACTATTCGTTTGACATGGGGTCGGTGCATTTTGTGTACATTTCGACCGAGACTAATTTTGTGACGGGAAGCAAGCAGCATGAGTTTATAAAGAGGGATTTGGAGAGTGTTAATCGGACGAAGACTCCTTTCGTGGTGGTTAGCGGACACAGGCCGATGTACACTACAAGCAATGAGGGAAGGGATGCGGAGATGAGGAGGCAGATGATGGAGCATTTGGAGCCTTTGTTTGTGAACAATAATGTGACTCTTGCGTTATGGGGACATGTTCATAGATACGAGAGGTTTTGTCCGTTGAGTAATTTTACTTGTGGGAGTAGAGGGCCTGTTCATGTTGTGATTGGGATGGCAGGACAGGACTGGCAGCCGATATGGCAACCTAGAGCGGATCACCCAACTGTCCCCATATTCCCACAGCCACTGAGGTCTATGTACCGCGGTGGTGAGTTTGGGTATACTAGGTTGGTTGCTTCGAAAGAGAAGCTTACACTTTCTTATGTTGGAAACCATGATGGACAGGTGCATGATTCGGTGACGATTCTGGCTTCGGGAGAGGTTCTGGGGGGTGAAGCAGGTGGTGCTGGTGTCAATGCTCTTGGTAATGGGATCAAAGCTGCTGTGAATGATAGTGATGGTTATGGTGTTGCTGGATTTGGGGGTAAGTCGGATTCCAAGCTCAGTTTGTTTGTAAAGGGAGCAAGTGTTTTGGTCCTTGGCGCTTTCATAGGCTATGTTATTGGTTTTGTTTCACATGCCAGGAAAAAGGCCGTCCCAAAAAATAGTTGGATTCCAGTGAAGAGGGAGGAGGAGGAGGATTCATGAGCTTATTGGCATTGGCACAGGGCTATCCTGCTTACTTGTTTCACTAGCTATGAATCTGGGATAAACCGGTAGGCTTTGACATGCCTGATATAGAGCTGCAGTCTTTTGTAAATATACAGCTTTCTTGACGCATCAGCTCTTATGGCCAAATTTATGTCCTTAGAATATGTATACCTTGTTTGTATTTTTGATACCTTATTTCTATTCAGAATAAAACATAGATTCATCTCTTCTTTTAGAAATGTATGTCAATTTGTTAGTCCTAATCTTACTCCTCGAACCCAAATCCAAAGTTATGAACAAAAAGACTCATTTTATTGCATGCACATCCCAGATAGGGGAAAATCAGTGATTATACAGTCAAAAGTGGAAAAGAATTTCATCATCCAGAGTTCTGTAGGTCTCCAAATAAGCCTCCCAAGTTTCACTTTAGTTGATGTTTCACTTGCCTAGCAGGCGTCGAGTTCGTTGATTCGCACCTTTCATTCGAGAGTTGAGTTCATCCACATCCTCAGAGAGATGATCCATAGCTTTATTTTGCCTGCATTTCACATGTTACTTAACAACAATGCACAGATAGAGATGAAGTCATGAACAATATCCAGGGAGTAGAAAAGTAATACTGACCTCTCGAGTTCACTTCCCATGTCCGTAGCCATTCCCTTCAAATCGCCCAAAATATTACTTAGATCTGAAAGAGCATCATCTTGCTTTGCCTTCTCAGCCTGGTATTGGTGATCATTCCAACATCAATAACTCCAGAGAACATGTAGCCATATTCTTCATAACCAAATATATTTACACTTACCTCGACTTGCTGAATGGCACTTGCGCCTTCAGGAGGAGGTGTCCGAGGAGCTGACCGGCCTCCTTTGGGTGCAGGAGATATGCCCAACTTTTCCCTCTGCGCTTTAGTTGCACCTTTACTGGTTGAAGCTGAAGAGGAACACAATAACCACATCAAAATCCGTAAAAAAAAAAAAATAAGTTTCGGATTGTTTCCAAGTTTCAGGATATAAAGCAAGTACACTATAACAGAAGCAAACCTGCACTCATATCAGGGCCGTTGATCTCCTTGGTCTTCTTTGCCTTCCAAGGCTTTGAGAAAATGCCTCCAAGTCCGTTTAAAAGCTTTTCACCCTGATTCAAGCATGCATGAACGAATAGGTAACATGATCTTACACAATACAATACCACAACCTCATAATCCTGTTCATAAGTGATATGAAACAATGATCATACCTTGCTCAAATCCCTATCTATATCGACAGCCGCCATGTGTGTCCTATTAATCTGATCACCCTGCTGATGCAATGTGTCAAGCGTGGTTGTAGCACTCTCCCTGATGTCCTCAGCAATCTTGAGGCAATTGTTGACACTCTTTGTTGTCTCCTCAGACTTGTACACAGCATAGTTCTCCAATTCTTGCACGCTCTGGTTCTCTAGCCCTCCCGAGTCACGAAAATCGTTCTGGTATGAAGCAGGAGAAGTCCCTCTTGTTCTAGGCCTACCATGTTTCTCATCACCCATGTCTGGGGTGATGAGCACGGGTTCAGAACTAGTTCGTCTCGCTGGGGTAATCTTAGCCCCATCGGATTTAGTTGCTGGATCAAGAGCTCCTGGGTCTACAGAACTTTGCTTTGCAATCTTAGCAGGGGATTTCATAAACCCAAACATTTTGACAATAACAGCAACACCAACAGAGCTTTAGGTTGATATCAACTAGTTACTTTTGAGGCAAAGGAAATGACAGAACCCTTGGAAGGTCCACAAATGTTATCCTACAGAGAACAGGAAAGGAAAATCAATGACAATGGTAATCGTAAATTGTTTCACCAATTAACTAAACTACTCCTTCTCAACAAAATGCAAGTGATAGTTAAACCAAGCATGAATCTTTGATGCTAATCATTAAAACAATATCGAGTAAGTAAGAACTGCAATCATGCGTTAGACTTGCAGAATTTGAAGCCATCTTTAGGAATAGAGAACAAAAATGTCATATGAAGAATGAGAAAGTTGCGCAAGAACTTAAGGATTGACAATGATATCATAGACATGCCCAACAACAAGAATAAAATGGGTACAATCAACATGGAAACGTACCTAGAAATTTGGATGAAAAATCAAAAACAGGTTTCCTGCACAAACCACCGCGTTGGGTTTTGGATTGGGTTTGTGCTTGAAACGGGAAGAAAAAATGGATTATATTTATCAACAAAAGGAAAAGAGCAAAGGGTTTACTATTCTGCAGTCAAGTATTTATCTTTCCTCCCTGTGGCTGGGAGCAAAATCAGAGAAATATGCCGCGGAAAATCGTAGAGACTGTACGGCTCCAAGTCCAAGTCTCAAAGTGACTTCCTTCCCAGAATTGGTGGGCTGTTAAAATTTCGTATTTATTTACCCCGTTTAGTCATTTTGTATCAATCGGCTCGCGGTAAATCCAGATTTTACTCAATATTTATCTTTGTAACTTTAACTCGATTACTACTTTACATTGACTCTTCATTTACTACACGCTCCATTCTATAAACAAAATTACATTGTGACCGCGATATAAATAAAACTATATGTATCAATTGGCATGCGGTAAATCCAGATTTTACTCAATATTTATCTTTATAACTTTAACTCAACTACTACTTTTCATTTACTGCACGCTCTATTCTTATAATAAACAAAATTACATTGTAACCGCGATATAGATAAAACTACATTCGGAAGAGACAAATCATGAAACACACATGACACTAAAACTTTCTCTCTTTCTCTACTTTATTTATCATATTCTGAAGTGGTCTAGACTCCAGATCCATAAACAACAGGGACATCTTTGATAAATTTAATTCGTATATATATATGAGACTATTATCACATTGTATTGTCCCTGGGTTTTAGAACTTGTATCTAAAAACGAAAGTGGTACATGGGTATAAGTATATTAACATCTCTATTAATAAAGCTAAAAGGTTTTTTTTGACTTTGTCAACAGTTAAATTTTTGAACTACCTATACTGTCTTTGGTTGATTAAAACTTTAAAACATGTCTTCTAACAGATGAAGGACAAATTAGTAATTGCAAATGTTGG
>NC_020494.1:17484845-17497603 GCF_000184155.1 Fragaria vesca subsp. vesca | reverse complement strand
GAGAAATCAGACTTTGAGCGTAAACTGTAATAGTAAAAAATAAAAAATAAATCACAGTGCGAGTCAAGATGCTAGTTAATACATTATATATATTCCGGCCACTTTGTCAATAGCATATATATTGGCCCGGTCGTCTCCTCTTCTCAGCTCTAGGGTTTGAGAATTCAAGGGAAGCCGACCGTTTTCCGATGGCTAAAGCCCTCATCAGTAGCGACAATTTTTCCAGGAACAAGAAAAAGCAGCAGGAAACTGCTGTTGTTATCTTGAATAGTAACCAGGATGTTGTGTTTTCGATTCTGGACAAGGTAGAACCCATTGACCGTCTCCGCTTTACTGCAGTTTGTAAGGAATGGCTGGCTCTTTCGAAAAAATATTACCTCACGTCTCAACGATGGAGCACTCAGTTGGTTCCTATGCTCTTGATCCTTAAGGAGGGAAAGCTAAGACTCTACAATGTCTGTGCCGGAAAAATTGACAACAACATTCAGTTATCAGTTCTTACTGTTAAGAGGTTCTGCGGTTCTAGCCGTGGTTGGTTAGCCACAGTAGCCAAAGATCCCACAGATCCCACAGTAGATGCATGTGAATATTATCGACTGTACAAATATGATGTGATTATTCAACTCTGGAACCCTTTCGATAAAGCAACATGTCCTCTTTGTCTTCCTCCCTTGGAACTCGGTTGCGGAACATCAATTCGGAAGGTTATCCTGTTACTTGATCCATTAAGAGATAACAATTATATAGTCGCAGCAATCACAGATTCCAAGTTGGCTCTCTTCAGAGCAGGCCAAAAAGATTGGACTCGCATCCAGGCATTAGGAAAGTGTAATGATCTTATACTCTACAAAGGTCGTATCTATGGAGCTCAAAACAATGGAAGTCTTTGGTCACTGGATGTTAATCACAGCAGTACTGAAACTCGTCCAAAACTAGTTACTACCTTGAATCCCAGAGTTTATAAGCGAGTGCATATTGTAAATTCAAATACCACAGGAGACCTATTACTTCTTCAGAGAAGTTGTGAGCTGCAAACGCCATATCCCGACGAGCCCTACAGCTTCAAGATTTACAAGTTGGTGATAGATGACGATGGATCTCTTGTGCGACAAGTTGAGATTAAAAGCATAGGAGATGAGGTTATATTCGTAGGTGGAGGCTATCAATCTGTTTCTGTTTTCGCTTCCAAGTTCCCCGGATGTCAACCAAATTCTATATATTACACAACTGATCTTGGAGAATCTCCAAAAACTATAGGTGTCTGCAATTTACAAGATGGAACCATCAGTAAACTAGACCCTTTTGATGGCAGCAAGCTCATGCGTCTAGCACTTTGGATTTTGCCAAGGTGTAATGGACTCTCACTCTCATATCTTCTGAATTCATAGATTATCAATTAATAGTTTATACAACAAAGATTTGATTGGCATCAGTTACTCAGGCGTCAGTGCTCTGATTTATTACTCCTCATTATCTCACGGTTGCTAGTGTTGACGGCGACTGCAATACTAGCATACTTGGGTGGTGGGTGTGGTAGATTAGTTGGTATTGTTGCATTTTCTTATTTGCTTATAAGACTTTCAGTCCATAGTTTAATGAGCTATTAGTTTCATCTCTCTTTCTAGTTTGATTGAGTTGACTCTTTGTTTTTAGTAGATTTTCGGTCTCGCGTTTGCGGGTGTTGTAATTAGGATTGTCTCGTGATTAATGAATTATTTAAAAAAAAAGATAGACAAACTTTCTGAAGTTCTCTTTAGTTATGTATTGCATATGCAAGTTAGATTTTATTTATTTGACATTCATCGATGATATTCAATCTACAATTCTACATATAGAAAATTGTGTGTGTTCCTTAGCAGTACTGTCGTTGAAACCTTAATGTGGCATGCTGACCATATATATATGAGCTACTCTTTTTTTAGCCCATCTGCCCAATTCCTCTGTCACTTCATATGCCAAATTTCCCATAAGTGGCAAATTGGTCCTGCAGTTACCACTTGAAGCTTTCAAGTCCAGGAAAACGAAGATTCCTTGTACATGCATGCATATTTTTGGTTCCCTTCTCTTTTTAACATGTGGAAGAAAAGGTTAAAACGTTGCAAATTAAGCTATGCGTCACACAGAAGAAGATAAGCAAACAAAAATGCAAAACCCACGCACTCTCTCTTTCACTCATTTTCCCATTAATCTGCTTCTGACTCTCTCACAGTTAGAGAGTTGAGTATAACAATGGCGGCTATTCCATTCTCAGCTACATCCAAACCATCAAAGTCAGCTACTCCTTCAACGTTCATCTCGAGCTTCATAGCAGGCTCCAACCACATAGGAAGACAGTCGAGGCTGTTCTTGATCTCAAACTCCGGTTCTGTTTCTGGCCGAGCTACGAGAAAGCTGTGTGTGAAGAATGTGGCTGCTACTGATCAGAAGCAAGAACCTAAAGACGTTGCCACCAAAGAAGGTAGTTGTCCTATCTCAGCCTTGCTTCTTTGTTTTTGATTCCTTTGGTTCAGTTTCTGAGTTGCAGTTTGGAACTTGCTTGCATTGCAAAGTGTTATCTTTTTCAATCATTCCATCAAGTCTTGGACTTCACATTGCTTTTTCAGTTGTCATTTAAAACTAACTTAATCTCCTAAGGGGTTGGATTTAATTGGTCACAACAAGAATTTAGTGAAAATGGGGGACATTGTATATGATATATGACACTGTTGCATTCAAGTGGTTCAGGTACTTTGGGTGCATTTCCTCCAGATTCTGCATCCATTGCATCGATTATCAAATACCACGCGGAATTCACACCATGCTTCTCTATGGAATCGTTTGGACTTCCCAAGGCATTCTATGCCACAGCGGAAAGTGTTCGCGATATGCTTATCATTAACTGGAATGCTACATATGAGTACTATGAGAAGTTGAATGTAAAGCAGGCATATTATCTCTCAATGGAGTATCTACAGGTTTGACAAGTCCTGCTACTGGAAAGTACTTTGTTCTATATACATCACTTGCATTGATAGTGGTAATGTGTGTGTTATTTATATGTTGTGCTCAAAATTGTTGCAGGGTAGAGCATTGCTAAATGCAATTGGGAATTTGGAGCTTTCAGGGCCTTATGCAGAGGCTTTGGCAAAGCTTGGACACAATCTAGAGGATGTAGCTAGGCAGGTCAGTTTCAATGACCATTTTGTTATTTGATCAAACAGTGATTTTAACCTATAGTTTTATCTTAATTTTTGTTTCTCGTTCCATTGAATACAGTTATGTAAGTCTGTATTTTAATTGTAGAATTCCCTGAATTATTTGTTGTTGATTGATAGGAACCAGATGCTGCTCTCGGAAATGGGGGACTAGGGAGGCTTGCTTCCTGCTTTCTGGACTCCCTAGCGACGCAAAATTATCCGGCATGGGGGTATGGATTAAGATACAAGTATGGATTGTTTAAGCAGCACATTACAAAAGATGGCCAGGAGGAAGTTGCTGAAAATTGGCTTGAGGTTGTAATCATGGTTCCTTTGCATTTTTATGCAAGAGCCTTACTTATCCTATTTTTGAGGGGTGACCAACATTTGAGTCACCTGTTGACTGATTAAAATATCTCTTGTCAGATGGGCAATCCATGGGAAATTCCAAGAAATGATGTGACATATCCTGTGAAATTCTACGGCGAAGTTATTTCAGGGCCTGATGGGAAAAAACAATGGGTTGGAGGAGAAAATGTCACCGCCGTTGCCTATGATGTTCCAATACCAGGATATAAAACTAAAACCACCATAAACCTTCGACTTTGGTCCACAAAAGTTGCACCAGCAGAATTTGATTTGCATGCTTTCAACACTGGAGATCATGCCAAGGCATATGCAGCTATAAAGAATGCTGAAAAGGTATGGAAGGGTTCATAATCATTGTACATTGTGTCACTGCACTTTTGTATACTTGACTTTGTAGCTAGCAAAAAATGGTGATTCTCAATGTTATATGCTACATGATCAGATTTGTTACATCTTGTACCCTGGGGATGAAACTGTGGAGGGAAAATCTCTTAGATTGAAGCAACAATATACGCTATGTTCTGCTTCTCTCCAAGACATAATCGCACGTTTTGAAAGGAGATCAGGAGACCCTGTGGATTGGGAAAAGTTTCCTGAAAAAGTTGCTGTTCAGATGAATGATACTCATCCAACTCTCTGCATTCCAGAATTGATAAGAATTTTGGTGGATTTGAAGAGATTGAGCTGGAAAGAAGCCTGGGATATTACTCGAAGGTACATCATTCCATAATATTTGTTTACTCAGTTCATTGTATATAATAGACTGTTGGCTTCAAAACTAATATGTCATGTCATTCTAACAATATTCTTCCAGAACTGTTGCATACACAAACCATACAGTTCTACCTGAGGCATTGGAGAAATGGAGTTTAGAGCTTATACAGGATTTGTTGCCAAGACATGTTGAGATCATAAAAATGATTGATGAAGAGGTAATATCTCAAGATTATATTACTATAGGTTTTCGTTAGAAAAGTTATCTGTATGAAGAATTTGTAGTGGTGCAAATCTGCAGAAGTGAGCATTTACATTCCCATTCATCAACCTACAATATTTTTCTTCTGCAAAATAAAAGATCCCTCATAATCTAATTCAATGTGACATCTGATAAATTGACCAGCTAATTCATACAATCGTTGCTGAGTATGGCACCGAGGATCTTGACTTGTTGCTACAAAAAGTGAAAGAAATGAGAATTCTAGATAACATTGAGTTGCCTGACTCTGTCCTGGAAATCCTCCCTAAATCAGAAGAAAGCACCGTGGTTGATCACATTGAACCGATTGATATTCCTGATAACAAAACTAAGGCCACTGATGAAGGAGACCAATCTCTAGTAGTGGATACTGAAAAGAAAAAAGAGGTTACATTTGAACCAGATCCTGAGCTGCCAAAGATGGTGCGCATGGCTAATCTTTGTGTTGCTGGTGGACATGCAGTAAATGGAGTAGCTGAGATTCATAGTGAAATAGTGAAGAACGAAGTATTTAACGATTTCTATAAGGTAGGAGAACATATAATGCTATTAATGCCAATTTTTTCTTTATGGTACTTGTTTTCACTTACAGTTCTTCTGGCAGTTGTGGCCTGAAAAATTTCAAAACAAGACCAATGGGGTGACACCGCGAAGATGGATTCGTTTCTGCAATCCAGATCTAAGTAGACTTATAACCAAGTATATTGGAACAGAAGAGTGGGTAAAAAATACTGAGATGTTGGTGAACCTTCAAAAGGTAAATGTCACAAGGTCACACCTAAACTAGTAAGTCACTGAATATTCTTTGGTATACTATACATTATATTTGGATCTTTGTAATAGCTCAAAACTATCTGATAATGTTTCTCCTGTATGGTCACTTGCTCTACAAAAATCTTCCCATACTGTCAAGGAGTGTACTGACCTCAAGTGTTCATCCATGTTACGAGTCTTGTGCTTATCATATATTAACATGAGTAATACCACTTGTCCACAGTTTGCTGATAATGAAGATTTCCAGTCTCAATGGAGGGAAGTAAAAAGGAGAAACAAGATTAAGGTCGCATCATTCCTCAAGGAAAAAACTGGTTATGTAGTCAACCCTGATGCGATGTTTGATGTACAGGTTATCCTCTGCCTCCTATCAAATACTTGTTCTGCTTCTCTTGTCCTCTGTTTCAGTTATTGTATCATGTAATAAAGAAAAGGAAATCCTTGCAGAAAGAAGAACCAACTTTGCTACATGTTAATACTTTTTTCTGAGTAAAAGGATAGTATTCAACAACAAGGGCAAAGTCGCAAATATGAAGCACTGTCTTTGTGCAATGAAGTTGCCTTGACCCTTCTGTTTACTCATACAACTCCTGAATGTTGATAATCAGTCTGTGATATATGCAATGTCAGGTGAAGCGCATCCACGAATATAAAAGACAGCTAATGAATATCTTGGGAATTGTTTATCGCTACAAGAAAATGAAGGAAATGAGTCCAGAGGAAAGGAAAGCAAGGTTTGTTCCAAGGGTATGTATTTTCGGAGGGAAGGCATTCGCGACATATGTTCAAGCCAAAAGGATTGTGAAATTCATCACTGATGTAGGAGCCATTGTAAACCGTGATCAAGAGATAGGTGATCTTTTGAAGGTTGTGTTTGTTCCTGATTACAATGTGAGTGTTGCAGAAGTACTTATTCCTGGTAGTGAGCTGTCCCAGCATATCAGGTTAGTATTTAGATTCACTTCATTCCTCAGCAGTTACTTCAGCTAATAGGCCTAATTCTGGCCTATTTCGTATAATGATATCTCTCAGTACTGCTGGAATGGAGGCGAGTGGAACTAGCAACATGAAGTTTGCGATGAATGGCTGCATACAAATTGGAACTCTAGATGGGGCTAATGTCGAAATAAGGGAAGAGGTTGGAGAGGAAAACTTTTTTCTCTTTGGTGCCAGAGCTGAAGAAATTTCTGGACTAAGGAAACAAAGATCTGAAGGAAAGGTATATGCATTTTGATTTTGTAGCATTAATATATACCTATGTGTACTTTGGTTTGCTTGACATCTACTTTGTTCTTGATAAAACACACAGTTCGTGGCGGATCCACGATTTGAAGAAGTGAAGGCATATGTGAGAAGTGGTGTTTTCGGTCCTTACAACTACGATGAACTGATGGGATCTCTGGAAGGAAATGAAGGTTATGGTCGTGCTGATTATTTTCTTGTTGGATACGACTTCCCTAGTTATATAGAATGCCAAGACAAGGTCGATGAAGCATATAGAGATCAAAAGGTGACTACTGCATGTTCATCATCACCTTCATTTTTCGTTTACTTTTCTGAAGTTGTTCTTATGGTTTGTGTGGTCTGGTGCAGAGATGGACAAAGATGTCGATCTTGAACACAGCTGGTTCGTTCAAGTTCAGCAGTGACCGTACAATTCATGAATATGCGAGAGACATATGGAGGATTGAACCTGTAGTACTGCCATAAAATGGAGTGATTGTTTCAATTCCATGACCCATTATAAAGAATATTTTCACCTAGGAAAAACCAGATGAGTACATTGTGTGATTTGTGTCAAAGAGTAAAAATTGTTGATGGAATCATGTAAAATAAACAGCAACGAAAATAGCAAGAACGAACAGATTCAATCCCATGAAATACTACACACAAGGAAGTATGGAGCATACAGAAGCGAGCAAAGCATTGAGCTCTAAGGCACTGGAAAAATTGAGAAATATAAATAACAAAGTTCAGTAGATTCCAAGAAAATAAATTAACAAACAGTTTACAAAAACATGCATGAAGGCCAAGCTAGCTTGATGGCTACTCATTGATCCAAACTAGACTCTCCTCATAATCAGTAATGCAAATCGGATATCCCCTAACCACATACAGGCCATGCTTCTCTTCTTCTTTATGATCAATCCTTGCCAACGTGTAGTCAGTCCACCCAAATGTGCTATTTTCCGTCACCAGGAATCGAATTAGTTTCCATGGTTTATCAAGCGGATCGGAAAGCATCAAGTTAAACAGTCTAAACTGTTTAGTCCAAGTGTCACGCACGCCGTACTCTCTCATCACCCAGAAATCAATAGAATCACAAGGTCTCAGACAATGGCGCAAAACACACAGGCAGCCTTCATGAGAAACACCAATATCGCCAAAATTCATCCCATCTTGGGAAAAATTAGGCAGTGGCATTGTCCGTAACTCCTCCTTTGCAAGATCAAAAGCAAATAATTGATCGCGTTCAAAACTAAGCCAGTGAAGTGTTTCATTGCAAAGAGCCATAGAGGGACTGACATACACCCCGCCAGTCCCCCCAGGTTCTTCAATTCGTTTCCAACAATGAGCTCTCAATGAGAATATCTGGATCGCTTCCACTACTCCAGGATCTTCTCCAGGATCTTTTTCAAGGTATCCTACTAGAACTTTGTAGTCGTCAGTGGCCGACACATAGCCAACGCCAATTCTATAGGTTACGACATCCTCCTCATCTGAGACCGGGGATGGTAATTGCTTGAAGAATCCAGTTGATGGGTTACATACATAAAACTTAATCCTAGACTCATCCTCAAGTACTAGAAATACCAATCCGTTGCAAGACCCTAGTTGTTTCACCTTACCACCTTGTTGCAGGAAAGGGAAATTCACCTTCCTATACAAGGACTTGTCTCCAAACGACGACGCCGGCATCTTCAAGTCTAGAGAAACGAACTGCTCAGGGGAGACGCCAGTGCAGAGGAGCCTGCGATTGAGGGTTTTATGCTCAGAAGCTAGTTTAAATTGGGATTTGGCAAATTCTAGATCGGACTTTATGACAAATCGCCATTGTTTCGAGACGCAGGTAAACCGGAGTAAGGATTTGACCGGA
Source organism: Fragaria vesca subsp. vesca (assembly GCF_000184155.1). Classification (NCBI taxonomy): domain Eukaryota; kingdom Viridiplantae; phylum Streptophyta; class Magnoliopsida; order Rosales; family Rosaceae; genus Fragaria; species Fragaria vesca. The sequence continues at coordinate 17,489,211 of NC_020494.1, read as the reverse complement.
AGTCTAGAGAGGATTTGCAGTATAATCTCTACGGGTAGGACGTCTACTCCCGCCATTGCACTGCGCACGACGATCGAGTTTGAATCAATCTCCAAAAAAATCCACGAACGATATTGATTTACAAATCTAGAGTTAGAAAAGAACAACTTACGATCCGACTGATATAGAGAAAACTATAACTAAAGGCATAATGAAATAGATCTAAACATAGCGGATGGTATGAGAAGTTAGTACATGAAGAAACTTGAAACCCTAGGGAGTTGAAGAGCTCGAGACCTCGTCATAAGAGTAGATATATAATAGGGCACGAAAACGACGTCGTTGCTTAATATATTTTACTTCAGGGGTAGAACGTTTCACACGACATCAAGATGGCAAGTAGCTAAGAATCAGTACTAGCAAACGGGACACTTAACCACCCCTTTTATTTTTAGAAAAGTAAACTCTTTATTTTCTAAAATTACAAAATATCAGTGGTGGACATAAATTCTCTTCTCTTTCCTACAAAACACTGATTTTTATGCTATATATATGTGTATAGCATACATCAAGCCATGAACCGTCCGATCGTCTTGAATTTTAAATTGTTAAACGATCGGACGGTTCACTGTTTAAGGTATGTTATACACATGTATAGCAGCCAAACCCCCAAAACACCAACATTACTGTGAACAAGGACCGACAAGGTTCAACTATAACCTGAGACCTAATCAAGGAGCTAACCTCACAAAGAAACAACCTCCTTAAGCACTATATACACTAACCACCCCTTATTTGACTCACTGTAGTACACTAATAAAGTCCAGATTGTAAATATCAATTAACAAATAACTAGTTAATGACTTTTCTGAAGCAATATATCTCGTGGATTTGATTTTCATCACTATACGTAGCCTATACATAACTAGCAACCCCACTTACTAAACAAGAGATTCTGGGATCGATCTAAAGCAAAAGTATAAGAAGCTAGTGCAGGAACACCAATAAATATATGTGCGTGAAAGCTTAGTTTGGATTTGGTTCAGTCATATAAATCACAAATATGATATCCTTGGTATATCTCATTCCAGACTTGTATGCATGTAATTGGTTTGTTTGATCACTACATCAACAAGATTGTTATAGAACATATCTGGCTCTGGTGTGGATTGTTTTCAGTGTCACTTTCAATTAGCTAGGGTTTCCATAAGGGGACACGATATATGGTTTGTTTAAGCTCGAATCATGCCATTCACCTCCACCATATATTGCTGTCAATTACAATAGTTTATGGACATGGCAATTCATATGTGTGAACTTGGCCAACATCGAAAGCTAGGTTCGATGTTTCTGGTTTTTATTGTTGCAAATAACACCTTTTTTGAGCTAGATTATTTCAATGTATATTTGCAATACTAGTCAGTGTTGGTGTCGGTGTCGGTGTCGGTGTTGAGGAAGAATTCTTAACCATATTTTTTTATCCTATTTCTTTTTTCTTTTTTATGTAATGCACACTTCATTCGATCAGGTTTTATAGCACTTGAGTTTTTAAAGTTGATGAACTAATGCATATATATTACTTAGATTACAAGCACGTACTCTCATCGATCACCTACAACGTACGAACGGTTAATTAGGTCTCAGTCTCGATCACAAGGCTCTTGTAACTTATTTAAGATGATGGATATCTGCTATCTAAATTATTCTGAAATGACATTTCCGAAAGTGATCGGTTTAATCAGAAATTTCAAATGCTCCAACTTGTGTTTTCTGTTGTCCTTTTTAACAAGAGAAAAGGACAACTGATCGAGAGGTCGAAGGGCTTAGCTCGTTTGCTAGTTAGCTGGCCTGCAATGATCTTCTTTTTTCCTGCATTTTAATTATGTATATGAATTCTGAAACAGCGCTTTCGATTTTTGTTGTCTTCAAAAATATATTCGTTACTGATCGATACACATCTAGACTGTGTAATCCGTGCATCTAAAAATATGTAGGCATATATAGCGAATGGTTCTGAAATAACCGATTATGGAGCTTTAAAGTATCTCGTATTTTGGTTAACTTAGAAGCTAGCATTTGAAGATGCATATATACGTATTGTATACATACGTAGGTCCCGTTTGGTTGACATGAATGTGAAAATAGGAAAAGAATTGTATGGAAAGGAATATGTTTTGGTATTTCCATGTGGGTGTTTGGTAGAATATTGGAAATGAAATGATCGATAGAATCAAGTATTAATTATCATTGTAATGTTTGGTAAGTCATAATAATGAAATACAAAACTATATTTTTCAATAATGCTCTTTTATAATTTCTAAATACAACATTAAAATTTATTAGAATGATAATTTATATAATTATGGCTTTGACGGTGGGAATAGAATTAAAATACCACATCTGACAAGGTAATTGAATTCATACTTTATTAGGAAGCCGACTTCCAGTTAGATCTCTTTTTTTGTTTCTTTTCCAGTCTCTATTTACAACTAATAAACTAATAGAATGGAAAACCAAATTAATTCATTTTTCGTATCCTGATTTCCTACCAAACAAACGAGGCAGTGATATAGGTTAGGTTTGGATGGAGCCCTAGCTTTTTAGTGTTCGGGACCGAAGCCAGTCAAATTCCCAAGGGCCTAAAGGCCTTCTCATTTAGATGCGTCCCACAACGTCACAAGTGGACGATCCGGAAGATACCAAAGCTATGTTTGTAGATTGTTAGCCATCGATCAATGGACCTACTCATTTGATTGTTTATCTGTAGCACAATCTTCTGAGATGACGCGTGGGTCCCAGGTCCGCTTGTCGTGATCCACGTGCTCAATCTGCTTGATTGGAAGGAGGTGCGGTAAGGCAGCATAGTTGCGAGGCAGGAGATCACTCTTGGCCTATAATTAGTTTTTTTTTTAAATAAAAAAATTATTGAGTTTCTTTCAAATAAAAAAAAAAATTAATTGAAAGATTTACGTCCAAAGAGGTTTGGCTCACTTGGTAAAGGCGGGTTTGTGGTGAGACATTATTTAAGTTCGATCTATTCGCGTTGCTAGCAGACTTTGTTTGGTACGTTCGTGATTTGCAAATTTTTTATATGAAAATTCAAAATTAAGGATTGGTGTTACAAATACGTGTCTGATTAAGTTTGTAAGTTAATTAGTTATTAGTGCATAAAAGCCTTTCATTTTACGAATAATGTTCGTAAGATATGTCTACAACTTCTTGACTATTTAAGGAAGTAAGCGATCGATAAAGATCTGACTAGTGTTCATTTGGTATTGAGAGGACATAACAGTTCCACGTAAAAGAGTTTTTGATATGGACCATGATTTTTCAATTTGGACAAGATATTTTAGCCTACACTATAAATTAGGCTGGGCCAGTTACAATTTTTAAGCCAATGAAACAAACCTAAATAGTACAATATTAATTATCTAGTTTCATTGCTATTTTGGCCTCCCCTAGTAGTATCATTTCCAGAAGAAAATGTTAAAAAAAATTATATGTCTACTTTATAATATAGTTTTAGTATTCTGTTATTTTATTATAATGGAAATGCTCATAGAGTTTCAACTTTCAATTATTGGTTTCACGTAGAATAGCTGATGTTACAATCGATGAAGTTATTGATCCATTATCCATGTCCAAACAACATAGTCATATATATGCTTGTGGGAGCAGCTAGAAGCAGTGATATGATTTTGTTTTTCTTGTATATTAATTAATTCATTGGCTAGATGATACTATTGCAAATTATCAATAATACACTAAGTTATTTTAGTACCATATTTGAGTATACTATTATGCATGTCGTCAATCAACATCATCAACATTGTAATGGTTTGTGAACAAACCAAAATGAATCTCTCACGAGTGCCACATATAATTATATGATGAATTAATCATCAAGTACTTATAACCATGGTGTAATGTTTCAATAAAATATGTACTTGACCACGCACTTAATAGAAATAATAGAAATGAGGACGCCGATTTGAGGTTTAATCTTCTTAATTTCTTTTTTTTTTTTACTAAACGGAGCTCAAACAAAAAGTTAACAACTAAATATTAAAATAGAAAACAGATTTCCTAGCTCTAACAGTAAAACTCAAATCATCAAGAAAGGCTTGTGCAACATACACAGGGGGTCTTCATCAAAATCATAATAATGTATATATTTACACTTAATATATGGTATTTCGTACCATATACTACCAAAAAGAATACTCGAGATGTTCTATCTCTAGCTTCCTTCATTTGTTTCTTTGAATATGGAAGAACAATGAGTTCATGCGCGTGTGACCCACTTACCCCCGCTCCCAAGCTAACCATTTTGCCTTCTTTTGGTCAATATCAGCCTCCCGTACTATTTCACCGAGGTTGACACCAG
>NC_020494.1:17451532-17484825 GCF_000184155.1 Fragaria vesca subsp. vesca | reverse complement strand
TATACTCCTCTCTCTCTCTCTCTCTCGCCGACGCTTTCCGCGTTCAGATTCATGCTCGCTTCTCAATTCCAATCCACTCTACGACGTCGTCCGATCCTCCTCCTCACCCTCCATGGACGGCGACAAGGACACACGCGATCCGGGACTCACCGACTTCCCGAGCTGGGACAACGCCTACTTCAGTGAATTCGGCTGGAATTTCAACCCGGATGACCCGATCGGCACCGACGACAGGTCTGATTTGGCGGGAACCAGCAGTACTACAACTCTGCAGGCTGAACAAGTTCCCGAAAGAAGCAGCAATACTAGCTCCCGATCAGACCCTGCCCCCGTGGTCGGATCTGTCTCCTCAAGCTCAACTGAGGATCCGCCAGAGAGGTCTACTGGCTCCGGCGGCACGCCACCACTCGAAACACCGTGAGTGATCATCATCATGTATATATATGATTACATACACACATCCCCATGTTCATATAGTCGCTTGATTAGTGATCGATTAACCTGCTTTTCCCTGTGCAAAAGGGTCACAGATTTTTACCGAAAGATAAATAGGTAATTAAAAGGAGAAAAAAAGTGAGCAAACGATCAAATCTCAGAAATTTCTGAGCCAAATCTATGAGATTTTGATCGTCCGTACGGTTCTAGGTGATAGTAAAAAGCTCATGCAAGTTGAGGGGGGCAGAGTAGGGTAATGCAAATTGAGCAAAAATGAAAGGGGGTCTTTTTCTGGATTATGATTCTTCTTCTTTTGGGTTTGGCAGTCGAGACCACTTAGTGCCGTTTTTGCGGCGGAAATGGCGTGCTATATATCTTTTCACGCTAGCTTTCCCGGAATCCAATTACTGGTAAATTATTAAGGGCATGCTCTTGTGTCTTTGTCCCTGTAATTTTTATTTTTCTTTTTTCTTTTGGAAGGGGGATAATAATTTTACTGGTGTAGTTTTCTTTTTTCTTGAGGTTTTCTTTTTACTGGTCGATCAGATGCGCATGCATGTGACGTAGTGCATGACATAATGCTTTGTGAAGAAAGTGTTTTGGGCGATCATAATTCTTCCATGAGATTCTTATTTGTTTTGTGGTCCAAAATACTTTGGATTGCTTCCTAATAATCAATCATGGCTTATAATTACATGTACCATGCATATATATGAACTACATATATATATATATCACTTTCCCATATGTACATTTTGATGTTCTTTGGGTTCCCAACGTTTTAGCATATATATCTACTCTGTTTTATAAACTTGAAGAACTATGCCCCTTAGGGTTCCAATTAGTTTTCTTATACATTAAATCAAGTTAGGGTTTAAAATGTATGTACCTAATTGTTAATTGTGAGAATGCACCTAATGCTTAGTTTTTCAACCTCTTCTTTTTTTCGGTGAAAAATGGTCATGAATCAAATTATGAAAGGAGATAACCAGAGAAGATGCATTCTAATTACATTTACAAATTAACTCATAATACGTAGCACTCAAAGTTACAAAGTTACGTTGCCTTTCAGTTTCCCTTTTCTCTTTCCTTTGGATTTTCAAGTTCTGTTTTTTTATTGTGACAGTTGTAGGTAAAATATTTTGTAGGAGTAGCACTACGAAGGTGAACAAAAAGAAGGGGCAGAAGCGAATCCGGCAGCCAAGATTTGCGTTTATGACTAAGAGTGAAGTTGATCATCTTGAGGATGGCTACCGTTGGCGGAAATATGGACAGAAGGCTGTCAAGAATAGCCCATATCCGAGGTATTATCTAAATTCGTTTTAGTTGTTTCAACATTGATAATTAGTACTAGAACTTCTGTTTATATTCCGATGAATATTAACTTGTTTGTGCCTTTGTGGCGCAGGAGCTACTATCGGTGCACAAATAGCAAATGCACTGTGAAGAAAAGGGTTGAGCGTTCCTCAGAAGACCCGACGACAGTAATAACGACGTATGAAGGGCAACACTGCCATCATACGGTTTCATTTCCCCGCGGCAGCGGCAGCGGGGGAGTCAATATTCTTAGTCATGACCAATCTGGCTTTGCCGCAGGAAGCCATCAGTTAATGCAGCTTCCTCCAGTCTCACAGTTCATGCATTTTCCAACTTCAATTCAACCCAGATCACAAATTAGTCCAACTCATAATTTGACAGTAGGGAGCTCGCAGTCGCATCGATTTGTCCCGGCTGGTGGTACTCATAACCATTATGATGAAGCAGCTGGAGGATCCCAGCGCATTACTAATCAAAACCATGAGCCACTCCCAGTAGTACCAGTTCCTACAGATGAAGGGCTTCTTGGGGACATTGTACCTCCTGGAATGCGTAATCCGTTTGATGGATAAATTGGTAATCAATTAAACACCATATAATTAGACCATTATTCAAAACAGTTTAATGAAATTAGTGATTAACGAAGACATATATACTTTTATATATAATACATGCATGAGTCATAATATATTGTCTGCAACTGTAATATAATCACCCCCTTGCATATATAAACCGTCCTTCTACCCAGTTTTAAAACCCTAATTTAGTCATATATATACGTCCTCTTAATTCCAGCTGATACAACTATATTCCTTGATCTACAAAAAGCTAGAACAAAAGTATTTACAATATTATAGATATAGGAATGATTGGATCGATCATGAACTACAGTAATGGGATATATGCTGCACTAGGGAGAGTAGATACGTCTGGGCATATGGTAGGGAATTGTATTGCTTCTAAGCTGGAATCGAGGTCGAGTTGTTAAATCCTTGTGGCTATAGATTGATGCACCACTACAAACATTATGCGTTTTTATGACTGGTTACAAAGCTATCTGCTACACTGGTACTAATATTTGGATTTAGTGCTTGTACCATATCTTATTTTTGATCATTGTATTGCAGTAGTACTGGCCTGCACTTGCCCACTTCAATTATTAGCTCTCTGCTCGATTCTCATTGCACTTCGTATCATTATTTTGGCCAAATGAGCAAGTTGTCCAGTGCAGAAGCTAAAGATCCTCATGAAGCTAGAGATCATATACCATCGGAAGCTAGTTAGCTAGTAAATTAGTATTCGATTCATCCTCATAGCTGAAGCGATGATTCTTCCTTTCAAACTTCTCTTACAGACAGAGTTGAAGATTCGAAGAATCCCATGATATTAATTCTATGCACTCTAAATTAATCACCTAACTAATTGCAGTATCTAACTAATTAGACTCACAGTTTAGTCCTGAGGATTTATCTGCTATCTGATTCGGATTAATTGTGTATTATATCATTTTATTCATCATGATAAAGGTAAATATAATATTAAACGACGTCATCCATCTCTGATATTCTCGATCTAGATCGATCACTACCTCGTGTTGCAGAGGTTCATCCTCAGCTAGCAAATAATTAAGTAGCTTAATTAGCTTAATTAGCTAGCTAAGAAGGAACAAATGTAGCTGCAGGATGTTGGCTACGTTGCGTGGAGTTGCATGTTACATGATGCATAGCTGGTTAAAATAATTAACCGGCCGACACTACCTTTTTACTTTGATTAGTTTAAGTAGTACACTGTACACCCTCTTTTGTCATCTTCGACCACATATTACGCTTCCTTTTCACCATGCCGACCGCCATAAACTACTCCATTCAATAATCAACCCTAGCTCTCCAATATTGCCTTTTCGAGAGGCCTCCTTTTCGATCCATTCATTCTCAGAATCAGATATAGGAGGCAACCCACCAACCAGACAACCATGCACCGACTACTCAAGTAACTCAACACTGAAACTGAAAAGTGAAACTTCCGGCGACTCCGGCTCCGGCAATCTTTCTGATTAAACCAATCTCCGATGCATTTTGAGGGGAAACAGAGATTTAGGTAACAAGTAAAACTGAGATATTTATCCGATGGTTTGAAGTGTGGGGTGGTTGGACCATGACGCATGGGTCACTGGGGAGTATGACTGTATGAGGACTGGGACTGTACATGGGAATACAGGATAGGGAGGTCCAGGCTAGGTGAGAGTGACGGAAGAAAGAGACAGGTAAAACAGCGCCGTTTTACCCGCCGTTGTGTACGGGAGGAGACCTACACGCCAAACTGAAACGACGACCTCGTCCAAGCTTCGCTCCCCATCCATATCCAGTTATCTGTATCCTCTTTAACTAGTGGCAGTTATACTGTTAGGTAGGTCTCGTCATTGTCCTTCATTATTCATATGGTGATTTTCCTGATTTAGTCTATTTTTTCTTGTGGAACAACGTCAAAAAATCAGAAGAGGAATTAAAATTTGATGCTTTGAGAAAAGAGTGAAAAAGCCATTTTGAGTAATGAACAATTTAAAATAAGTTGTTCGATTGGAGATATTGTTGAAAACAGTGGTGTTCATCTGGTTAAGACACTTGATCAAATAACATATATATGTTCAACCACCCTAGATTTAAATTCAATGGTGGAAAACACTTAAAACAACCCAGCTTAATAGTAACTCTCTCTACCATATATGTACATCCAACAGTGGTTGAACGTAATTTATTTGATCAGGTAAACATTACTGTGTTGAAAGTGTATGCGTATGCAAGTGTAGTGTTATTCTAAAAAAATGTTAGTAGTTTTTTGTTTCGATGAAGATCAAAAAAATGTTAGTAGTTAATTTATCAGACAAGTTATATGTTTTTAAAATGTCGAAAAGAATGCATACAATATATAGTAGCTAGTGTTACCCTTAAAAAATTATCGCAAAAGTTGGCAAAATTTGGTTTAAATTTTTATTTCACTCTTAAAAGTGTTCACTCAAAGTCTCAAACATAAAAAAAAGGTCTAAATCAAAGAGGCTAAGAGAAATTTATCGTATACATTTAACCCAAAATTAATGAAGTAATTCAGCAAATTTCGTTATGGACTCTGAGAATTGGGAAAGGAAGATGCAGCGGGCCCGCCAAAAGGCCCATGCCCCATACTGCAATTTACTTTGTGGCTTCCATATGTCAGGTAGCAATCAAGTTATGCAAAATTCCTTACTTCTTCTCCATCAATTATCAAGTTTCTCAACAAAAAAAAAAATAAATTCATATGCAGCAAATAGCACCTGATGTGTCTGACAGATTCTTTCAGCTTGTGCAAGACCCAAGCTTTTTTTAGCAAGTTTGAGCTTGAATCCAATCCCATCTACAGGCCCAAGATGCTATGCAATAAAACTTATAGGTAATTAATCTAATTTTAGAAAATTGCAAATATTTTTATCAAAGTTTGGTAATAAATCTAATCTATGATCTCTCAGATCAACTCTATGATCAACTCTATGTATAGGATCAGAAAAAGGTATGACAGAGATGTTCACACAAAATAAATATCAGAAACATAAAGATACCCTACCTTAATTGTTAGGTAATCCATTCACATCTTCTTATGGGATTAGTTGCTCACTTACCCAACAAAGAACATGGAACTTTTCAAAAGATGCTGTGTAATTAGGGAAGTTAAGCACCCGTATAATGGGCTGTAGCCTATGATTTAAGCAAAACAATGGGCTTAAGAGTCTTCAATTCCCCTAAATACTAAACAAAGAAGATGTGAGATGTGGTTACTTCTGGTTCATAAAGCTAGCGAACTTTGTGATGATGAATGACTTGCTGCCTTGAGAGAAAGCAATAATGCAGTGAGTCGTCTTTGAAAGGCTTGGGGTTTTTCCACAAGTGGGTGTTTAAATACTTCTGATGCATAACCCATATGAGTTGATAGTTCTGCATAAAAAGTGATTGATACTCCTCAAAGTGGTTTTTGATTCTGAGTTGATGCAGATGCAAGCTAACTGGGGCTTTCTATGAGCACCCAAAAAAAAAAAAAAGGTGGCCCTGAGGTTGATAATAAGGTTTTGCAAAGAATACACACTATATAAGAGATATATATATAGCTTGTTAAAAAAGATAAGAAAAAGGGGATAGATATAGTTGAAATGACATAGTTTTCATAAAGGTAAATTAAAGATCAAGTACTGTGAAGCTGATATGCAATTCACAGATTACTGAAATGAATATTAGAGCTGAGTGGTAGGTGCTTTGCAACCATCCAGAATCATATTTCTTGTTCAATCATGAAAAGGTGCATATATGAAGTTTGATTCCTCATGATTCCCCAATTTTATTATACACATCCTTCTCCCACCTTCAAGCTTAAGCAATACAAGAATGGCTTGAAGATCTAATCTGAGTGTGAATACATAATAGACTGTGGCTTAGCTAAACATGTGAGCTATGAAAACTAAAGGAAGCTTCTTTTTCTCTCAAGTCTTAACATAAGAGTGGCACTTTTTAACCATTTCCTAATAAGGCCATAAAGCAAGTGGTCCTTGACACTTTTAAGGGAAAAATGATCTACACAGTGAGCTTGGTCCTAAGTTTTAACACAGTCTATCGGTGAGCCGTGGCTTGGTTGGTTAAGGTGTTTAACTGAAAACTTTGAGGTCACGGGTTCAAACCTCACGGACATTTGTAGGGTGTGTGAGTTATTAATAAAACGTTTTTTTTTAAAAAAAAAAAGTTTTAACACAGTCTCTGGCTAGAAGTAGAGGAGATTTTTCTACCATACATATATGTATAACATACATCAAGTAGTGAACTGTCTGATTGTCTTGAATTTTAAATTGCTAAACGATCAGACAGTTCATGACTTGATGTATGCTATACAAATGTGTATAGCAGCCAAAGAGGTGGAGTTGATCATGGATGTGGTGAAGATATTAGTGCACATATCATTTTTATCTTTGTTTTCTTGAGGTCAAATGACTCGAAGCAATTGGTCATTTGGTCATAGGGTAATGGAAATTGCGAAAATTATACAGCGCACCTGGGTACGCCGCGCACCCGGGTACGCCGCGCACCCGTCCATTTTGAAAAAGTCAAAAGTCCGCGTCAAATAGACGACGGAGATGGACGGGTGCGCTGAATACGCTCTCTGAAAATTGGAAAGCAAGAAACTTTTCTCAGCAAGTGGTTCTCATAAAGATGTTAGTTTAGGATGGATCAGGCATTCTCTGCAGTCTCCATTATATATTTCTTGTCCCTTTAAATCTTTGAGAACTAGGAACACCACAATTTATCTTTAATTGAAGTTTTATAATAGAACTGTAAAATAATATTTTTAGACATTCCAAAACTGTAAGGAGAATAAAATATAAACAAAATTGAGGGAGGGAGAGAAAGAATCAAAGAAAGAAAGAAAAATTTAAGTTTCTGGACCTATATATTTATGTCTGGGAAGAAACAGATCAGTGCACTAAAACTGAGAGAATGAAATAAATTATTAGACCAACAGAAAAGCATAACTAATCCTTCAAGTCCATGAACAAGAAATTGAAGCATTACCTCCACCCCTTTAATTTGTGACCTAAAAGGGAAACAAAAAAATCTCAATGTCTATACTGTCCTGCATTTGCATCATTACAGAAGAATGACAGAGTACTGATCTTAAGTAACAGATGATAAAACCCACCAAAAATTCAATCTTGTTGTGGCTTCTAAGTTCTTCCATGCTCAAATCTACCATGACATGTACTCAAAGCTCCCAGTTGCTTCTTCCTCCATAGGAGCTGGAAGGTTAAGATCAAATAGTGTAGGGATATCAGCCTCATTTTCAGGGACTTCAAGTTCATGTTCTTCTTCTTCTTCGTCATCTTCTTCTTCTTCTTCGTGTTCCTGCTGCTGGTGCTCTTGTCCAAGTACTACAGTTTTGACTTCACATCCTCCAACAAAATGGGACCTTTTGTGACCACCTAAGGCTTGGCCTGACTTGAAAACCTTGAAGCAGAATGGGCACTCATGCCCCTTGCTTCTCTTAGACCCTGAGTTTCTCTTTGCACCCAAGTCCTGGTTAATTGGGGTTTTGCCTTTGTAAGGCTTATTGTCCTCAACATGCTTACTCTGAGGTGTTGGAATAGGAGACTCATCACTGTCTATGCTGTTTTCTCCACTCTCATACATAGATTCATAGTAGCCATTACTCTTTGTATGACTTGCTCTATGACCCCCAAGAGCTCTATGAGAATGGAAGGTCTTGTTACAAGTCAAGCACTCACATTTGCTGCTCTTTTTAACATTCTTGTAGACTTCAACACTGGAAGAGCCACTAGTAAATGGTCTGTGAAAGCCATTCTTAATGGATTTTCTCAATGCATACTTTGAAGAACTCCTATCTACTAGTTCATAAGTTTCTTCTTCCTTTGCCAATTCCTTCACCATTTCAGACTTGATGCCAAACCCCCTTCTTGATTTAACATCATAGGTCTCATATCCCCCAAACCCGGATCCGAATTCAGCTCTGTACTTCTTAAACTCACCCTTCCTCACAAACCCATCTACAGAAACATCTGATTCAACCCTCTTGGGCTCATGTATATGGTACCCAGAATCAGAATTGTCAGAAACAGTAACCTCCTCATACTTCAACTTTTTCTCTCTAACTCTCTTCAAGTCCATAACATCACTCACTTTAGCACCATAACTCAGACCTCTCTTAGTACTAATTCTCATATCAATAGAAGATGACTTACCCTCCAAAATCACTGAATTGTTATCTGAAGACTCACCAAACGAATTCAAACCCCCTTTATAACCCGAATCACGAGACAACATCATCAAACTAATAGCCACTTCCTGCTGCTCTTGCTCAACTCCAGAACCAGATGAACAACCACCATGAACTTCAAAGTTGCTGCTCTCCCTCAATCTCTTTGACACCCTCCTCTGCTTTGTTGGAGCTGATGAGGTCTCAGTATCAGACTGACTATCCATCACTAGCTTATGCTTCTCACTAGTCTCGGAAAACTCCTCAATCTCTTCAAGCTTCCTCTCCTTGTCACCAGAGTGACAAGCCATGTGACCACACAATGCTTTCAGCGACATGAAACCTTTCCCACATTCTTTGCACACTTTCATCTGCTGCAACTGAAAGCTCGGGACTTTGTGATCCGAAAACCTCCAAGACTTCTTGGGATTCTCCCGGAGACGGTAACCGGATTGCCCTTCTGGCCCGGAATCCAATGTCAAAAGCTTTGCCGTCCTAGTAACTCTAGCAAACTCGTCTTCTTCGACCACGACCACCTCCTGTTCCTTTTCTCGAGTTGGTTTCTTGTTCAAATGAGTCCTGATGTGACCACCAAGTGACTTCCCACATTGGAATCTCCTGTTGCAAAACTTGCACACGAATTTCTTGTGCTGGTTCTGATCCCCTTCCATTTTTCTCAATCCTTATGACTTGAAACTAACCACAACACAACACAAACTAAAACGAAATCAAAACCAGCTGGCTTTAGCCTTACCTCGAATGTGCTACAGTTCTATGCTACATTCCATCCCATGATGCAGTTCTGTTGCAGAGAGGAAGGAGTCTCAGATCGAGCGCAGATCACAAAGCTTGATGCTTTAGTTGGTGAGCAGATGAGAATCGAAGAGTTCAGAGATGTGACAGTTTTGTAAGTACGAGATCCGACCCACAAAGAGTAGGGACCCTCTAAATTCTTCCATACATCGAAAACCAACAAACGAAAATTGAAGACCCTTTTTTTTCTCTTCAATTGGAGCTGAAAAAAAGTTATGGGGGGTATTAATTGAAAAGATCAAAAATCTGAGGAAATGGGTCGGTAATGATGGCGATGAAGAGGCCTGTAAAAAACAGCTCAACCATGACTGATTCTTCTCCTTTCTGTTTCTCTCTCTCTCTCTCTTAGTTTTTGTGTGTGTGTTGGAGTTGGAGGAGAATTCCATGCATGGAAGCAAAGGATTAAAAAGGGAAGAAAAGATTGGCAAGCACGTGTAGAGAAGCGAGAGACCTTCGCTGGTGGGATGAACGGTTTGGATTTGTGGGTGTACGTTCTTAGAGGACCCCAAGGTTTAAGGACTAAAATACTACTGGTCTTGTACTTCTAGATTTGGCACTGTGAAAATGAAAACCAGCCAAACTAGGCCTTATAATAACTTTGTCTCTTGCTTGTAAATTAGGTCAGATTCCCCCAACCGTTATTGATAAGGAGATTTTATGTGCATAGAGCCAATGGCCATGGGTGTCAAACCTTTGTGTGCTGCTATGACTATGTTTTATTAATTGTTCATAGCGTATCCACCACAATTTGAGGCACTTGTGTTGTGGTTGGTGATTTAGGATTGAGTTTGTTACATTACTGTTGTTTGGTTTGCAAATCAGAGACTTGTAGATAAGGTTGCGTTTTCATTTACATGTTACTTGAGTGCAATCTCCGGTAATTACATGAGAAATGAATGCTCCTCAAACAAGAGAAACTAAAACCGTTCTGCCCTAACCATCATATGTAGTCAAGTTAGTAAGAGTCTAGCTGTGGAACTCCCATACTTAGGTTTGAATCCCAGCCGACGCTAATTAGAGTTAAATCCTAATTTATTCTTGGTGGTCAGGGGAAGGAAACGTTCTGACAAGATCACTCGGCGCAGATTAGTCTCTAGACCTGAAAAGCCAAGAATACCGTCGTTGAAACTCTCAAAAAAAAAAAAACCGCTATGCCCTTTGCACTTGGTTTATGTTTTCTAATCATATTTATCTTGCAGATCAAATGAGATGGTGAAAATCTTACTGAAGGAATTTGGCAATTTGGTATTCACCTAGGCATTAACAAATCAAAGAGAAGATAGTAGAGATGTGGTTGTCATGCCACACGGTGTGTCAAGACTTCTGATGCTCTAAATAGTTGGGCAAGTCTTATACTCGAGCAATCTCTAATCCAAAGGAAATTTCCAATATCATTATGGTAAATAGGAGGTACTTAATTGGTTGTAGAAAGAAGCTGCTTACCTATATCATAGTTTAGCTTTCGTCAAACAGCAGGAATATAGTGAGATAGATGCCAACAATATAAACTTCAAAGAAGGACACATTTACTTTGTTTTCACCAGCAAACAGTTGCAGTTTGATCAAGTCAACTCACCTTATTGTATTGATCTGTTTGTTAAGTATGCATCAATCCAGATACTAATCAAGTCGTTTCTACAAAATTTCCTGCTTGGCATCTTGCAAAATGCATCATCTTTTCGTCATTTCGCTAGTCTTGTAAAATATGAAGCTGGAAATTTATCCACTCTCTGATTATAGATTAACAAAAGGGCTCAACAAAAACACCCTCTCCATGTGTATTCCAGCATCAGTATTATACAGAAGTATAAAACCTCAAGTAAGCTCACCTATTCTATCGAAAATTCTTCTACGCACCAAGGTGTAAGTGAACCGAGTAACTAATATGCAATATTTTGATCCGGTCATCCACGTCGCATTATCATATATGTATTCTAATACCGTTAACAAAAAAAAAAATAAGTTATAAGTGTTTCCAACACAGGAGATGAGAACCTGAAGTCGAATAAGATGTACTCTTATTATGGGCACTTAATTTAATCGGATCAAAAATAAAAATAAAAGGAAGGAATTTAGAGTCACTAGTCTTTATTCGATCTTCGTATACGGTGATTTGAGGACTTGCATATTAATGATATAAGTGCACCTTGGTGCGTAGAATCCGCTCCGCCTATTCTATACCATGACTCTTCAAACCTTTATAAATGATTTTGTAGTCGACCATTATGTTGCAGACCAATTCATTAAGAAATTAATCCACCCAGTTAAAAGCATTGACTTTGAAGAAAAGGAAGTCACAATAGGAAAGCATGATAGTACTAGTTTCCATGTTGACTACAGAACTTGTAGCACTCTGCAGCCACAACTATATCTATACCTTGCGTAATTATTCTATTTTGTTCTTTTGGCTGCAAAAGTCATACCTGTAGCTAACCAGTTCATGTCGTCATTGTCTTCTCATAACTCTCCATCGACTCGTGTTTACAAACCTTGGTTAACAAAGCTTTGCGTTTATATGGAGAAACCGGAAAAGCTACCGGTTTTCTCTAGCTTTACCGGTAAGGCTTACCAATTTACCACAGTTCACGATCGGAGTAACACAGTTAAAATAGTTGAGGAAGATGTGGCAAATCTTCTCTGACCCTTCTATCATTTGACATTGTATCAAAGGTCATACCCCCTTTTACAATCTTCCTTCTCTATTCGTCCTACAAATTGTGTTATACGTGTCATGGTATACCGTTGTCCATCGATGTCGCATTAGTTTTTCCTTGGCATAAAGCCAAAGCACACCTGATGTATACATCAGATCACAACCAATACATAATCAAGACGCATCATTTGCTTAGAAAGAATCTTTGCAGACTTTTCTTGTCAAGAATGTAAAGCATAAGCATCACTGCTTAACTGCTTCAACCAACATGAAGGTCGACGAGGCTTAACTAGGAATGTTGACCTTTCTGGGTACAAAGGGTTGGAGACTAAATCGAACAGAAAACAAAGGGTGGCCAACTACCAAGGTATGCCCTTACAAAGAGACATGAATTGCATAAACATACAAAATGACAGGGTGAATCTTCATTCCATTGAGAGAACTTGACATACAATTACAAATAAACATTACATTTCATGAGACTTCTGTACAAAAGGAGCACCGGATTTCAAAATCGCCTGCGCTTTCAGGGAAAAAAATGTTGCCTGGCAGAGAAACTTTACTGCCAATCTCAAAACTTCGCACTAGCCCTCACAAATTCAGAAGGCAACACTGAATTTACATTAGCATACTATAGCACTTAAGGAATTATTTCCTAGACCTGATTGCCAACTGTCCATCACTACCCACTAGCTGGTGCCTTTTGGTCATCCCTCATCTTGTAATCCCCCATGCCTTGATCAAATATGTTTTCAATCATACTCCATGTGGGTAGAAGATCAATACCTTTGATGGGATCCATTGGTAACCTAGCGTCCCAAATTTTAGTGTCACAAGGCTCCAACAGATATCCATGACCCACTACATCACTAGATGCATCATCCTGGCTACGCTCATCCTTGAACCCAGTGCCTGGTAAGACACCAGCAGCAGGTTCACGGTCACCATCAATTCGACCACAAGAGTCTTGCACATAAGGCTGGAACTCAAAAGACACGCATGAATCATCTTGATAACCAAATTCCTCCTCATAACACCCTGGAATCTTCTCCCCATTGTGAGCTGTAGTATCATGTTTTCCCTCATCAACCAATTTCAGCCTGTACGATTCTCCTATATAATTCATCCCACAATCTGCTCCATATCCCACATAATCATCACCATCACCATCACTGTCATCATCATCACTATCATCTTCTTCAGAGTACCCTCTAGGGCCCACTGCTTGACCATCCTCAACAGAGTCAATGACAGAGTCTTCATCATCTTCTGCAAATGTACCATCATTGGCACTTCCATAGCTTCCATGCCACTCATCATCATCACTGTCTATTTCTAAAGTATTGGATCTGTTCTGAGCAGCCCGTCTACGTAGAATGAACACATTAAAATAATAGCTGACTAGTTCCCTTTTACTTCGAGAAGGGAACACCGCAGACAAATGCTTCCAAAATTTTCTACCCAACGACGCAGGATTGGAGTAAACAACATCATGAAAAGCCTGCTCTTCTTCATCACTCCATCTTCGTGCTACTACTTCCTCTCCCATGTCACAAAAACCCAACTTCACAAACTTTTCATTTCCAAGGGTTCTTCGGAGTTCTTCCCGTGCTTCCATGATATGCTGCTGCACACACCTGCAGGTCCCAGCATCTAGGCATTTACAATTTTTTCGGCCCTGCCCCACCTTATCAAACTCCGGAGCTGACAGGTTCAGGTCAGGCATTGGAATAACAGTCGTTCCCAAAAGCCTATCCTCAACAGTATAACAGTCGTGTCCACTCCATGATGGAATACTGGCTTGATGATTTGGCCCAACAGGAACTTGTTTTCTTGGAGAGCGATCCAACAAAGAAGAGTAGTCATCCTTAAAAGAAACAAATGCTCTCCTGGGGTAATCACATTCAAAATACTCTGCAGGAGGTGAAGGAGCATCTTGTTTACCAGAACCAACATCTTGTTCACCACAACTGCTGGTGACCAATGCAGAGGTAGCATTGATCACACTACCTTTACTGACATCTGTTGAATCTTTACCAACATTATACTTTTCTAGTACCCCAAGCCCATCACCTATTTTTGCAAAATAAGAACAGACCTCAATATGAATTGCCCAAAATATCTATGACCACTCATTAAAAATACAGACTACATTAACTGTTGGAAGCAAGACATGAAATGATTTAACACCACAATGTCCTGTACCTGAAACGTAAGGTTTTTCAGGTGCACTATAACAAGAAACAACATCAGCAAATGGAAAACGCTTGTCACTGCAATCAAGCTGCCTTGAATGCTTACAAGGAAGCTCCTGAAAGTCCACATTATCAAAGGGCCTCTTGACTCCCATATCAACCTGAAAGAGAGAACCAATTAGACTTTGTCAATCCCTTAAATGTAATACAGCATCACTACTCATGCCATTAGCCAAATGTAACACGTATGATAACAGGTATTCTATAGTACATTTTGTCTCATTACTTACACAACTAACAAACAATATCAATAGTCAAGCTCAACAGTAATGTGCTAGACGAAATTAACATAATAATAACTAAAACAAGATTTTACCTCCACAAATAAGGTGGGAAGATCAAACCGATATGGCAGAGAGCTTAATTGATATGATACAGCACCGAACAATATACCAAACTCGATTAATCGACCTCAGGAATCTTATCCCCAATCTAATTTGACCAAATTCAAAGATTGAATTTTTTTTCAGAAACCCTAACCCTAGGTTCCCAATTCACGAACAAACCTCGAAATTATTCACAAAGAATTTATGGGAAAGCTATACAACAGCAAAGGGAACAAAACCCCTTTACGAATTTACACAACAGACCAAACCCAATCGGTACGAAATTTTCGAAACCCTAGAAATTCGAAGCGGTCAAAAATCGACAAAATCGGGACCAAATTCAAGAGGGGAAAGAAAGATCTGGAATATCCGATTCAGGAAACGTAAGAGATTGGAGGATTAGAGGGGCAAAAGGGGCCGATTCAGAACCGAAACCCTAGAATTTACGAACTCAACGAGTTGGGTTGAATTTGGGGTTAATCGATAGAAAATTTTTGGGGCTTGAGCAGATCGGTAGCCGATCTAGGGATTACGATAAGAAATTTGGGGAAATCTGAAGAAATTTGATGTAGATCTGAGCGTGTATCAGAGGCGGTAGGTAGACGATGAAAGATAAAGAGAGGTAGGGTTCGTGCTTTTGTTGAAAAACGAGGCGGGCCGGACGAGAAAAACCGGGTTTGACTTTGATGAGGGATCTATGGGCTGGACCCTATATAAGGTTATAGGTCCGTGTCCGTGGTCGTGAATTTACTAAAATACCCTGACCCGTCGGTAAATGGAAATGAGAGTATATACGTGTTACACAAAGCCAGCTGGGAGAATCGATTATTTGAACAAAATATCTTCGGTATCTGAACAAATTACATGAACGGTTAAAATTAGATGATACAATGCATGGTGGACTCGTATACGAATGATTATAAATGCTGAAATTGCACCGTATACATGCGCCTTATACTAGAATCTTCAATATTTGAAAAACAAAAACAATTGTTTTTATCAAATGCTTCATAGCAATTGAAGCTGCTCTCAAACATATATTTCTGCGATAACTCAATATCACAATTACAGTATTACTTCTTCATGTTAGTGATGTTACTCTCAACAGGGAACAGGACATCATAAACATAAACATGATGAGGAGAAATGATGGATTTATAAAACCGTAATTTTCTTGGTTTATTACATTAAACTATGAGAATAACAAATTTCAGATATTCCACTAAGCTAAAGACAAATTTCTTATGGATCCTATTACATGTAGAATAAGACGCAACATAGCCCCAGAGTGTAGGAGTATGGGAATAACAAATAAAACACGATACAATAAACAACAAATGCATACACTCCCCGTACCAGACTTCAATTATAACTCAGACCCTCCATGTATCTTCAGATTATGTGCTTCTCAAGTATTTAGGCAATAGCAGGCATGTCCTTGAGCCAGTCGTCGAGGGGCTTTCCAATGGAATACACAATAAATCCGATTTGCCTCAGCTTCTCTGCATCCACAACATTTCTTCCATCGAAGACAAAAGCAGGCTTCTGCATCTGATCATAAATCTTCTTGTAGTCAAGGCTTTTGAACTCATCCCACTCGGTCAGGATGCAAATGCCATGAGCATCCTTTGTTGCCGCATAAGCATCCCAGACTACACTAACTTGCTTCACAGCAGTGGGGCTCAAAGGTTGAAGATGAATAGGATGGTCCCAATCAAACTTCTTCATTGCAAGATCCCTCTGGATCTGCTCTTCATTAACCTGAGGGTCGTATATGCTCAACCGAGCCTTGTCACCTAACAGCCCTTTACACACATCAATGGCTGGGGTCTCCCTGGTGTCACCAGTGTCTTTCTTGAAGGCAAATCCCAGAATTGCAATCTTCTTACCGGAGACTGTGTTGAACATTGAGGAAACCACTCGGTTGACAAACCGGGATTTCTGGTAGTCATTAATCTTAATGACCTGTTTCCAGTAGTTTGCGACATCAGGAAGGCCATTGCACTCGCAGATATATACCAAGTTCAAAATATCCTTTTGGAAGCAAGATCCACCAAAGCCAACGCTGGCATTTAAAAACTTAGGCCCAATTCTTGTGTCCTTGCCAACAGCATGTGCCACTTGAGTGACATCTGCACCAGTTGCTTCACAGAGAGCTGACATGGCATTGACAGAAGATATCCTCTGTGCCAAGAAGGCATTGGCAGCAAGCTTTGAAAGCTCAGCAGACCATAGATTAGTGCAAATAATCTGATCTTCAGGAACCCAGCGGGCATAAACCTTCTTGAGTTCTTGAATTGCCTTCTCACCTGCTGGGGTTTCCCTACCTCCAATGAGGACTCGGTCAGGATTGAAAAGATCTTGGATTGCAGTTCCCTCAGCAAGGAATTCGGGGTTGGAAAGAATTTGGAAGTTGATGCCTTTGCTGTTGTGAGTCAGAATCTTTTCAATGGCCTCAGCTGTTTTCACAGGCACAGTTGATTTCTCAACAACAATTTTGTCGGACTTTGATACATCTGCAATCATACGAGCAGCGCTCTCCCAGTAGGTAAGATCAGCTGCTTTTCCAGCACCAAGACCCTGGGTCTTGGTAGGTGTGTTGACTGAAACAAAGACAATGTCTGCCTCCATAACATGTTTCTCAACGTCAGTGCTGAAGAATAGGTTTTTTCCTCTGCGCTGTTTCACCACATCATCAAGGCCAGGCTCATATATGGGGAGAGTATCACTGTTCCAGGCACTGATCCGTGGCACAGAAATGTCAACAACAGCTACTTCAATATCTGGGCACTTGAGGGCAATCACAGCCATAGTAGGCCCACCGACATATCCAGCTCCTATGCAACAGATCTTCACCATCTTTGCCTCTTGTACAAAATCTGAAAGAATAGTAGGTACTTTATTATTTTCAAGCCAAAACAATGTATGACACATTCAGACCAAACATGATACATACAACCAGCCACTATTTTTTATTAATATTCTCATGCATCCTCAGAATGTGCAAGACATCAATCATAACAAATAAGGCCAGGACGAAACTAATTGACAAACAAACAAATAACATGATCTCAAACGAGCTTATTGCTGACTAAAGCATCAAAGATTCCTATGAGAAGTAGCATTATATCTTACAGCATAACTCGTTCAGGCCTTATAACGAAAAAGAACAAGCTTGATCAAGTAAAACAAGGAGCTCGAACAAACCTAACAAATGAATCAAGGTGTCATAAGCTTAAAAATATCTTCACATAGCTGATTTGCATTTCGACTTGTAAGTTCAACTTAAACAGAGCATTATAGCAAATTGTGAGAAAGGAAATCTAAGATCTATAAGTTGACTAGAGGAAAACCGCATTGAAATTTGCAGATCCAAGTGAAGCAGAACAAAAAATTCTCAAACAACACAAAAATATCCATAATTGAGCTAATCTACAAACAAATCTCATTAAGGGATTTCAGAATCCCAGTAAGGAATTCAGGTCAATCAGATCTATAATAAAACACCGAGAGACTACAAAGATCTGAACTTTCCAACCCCATCACAATTCCCAGACCATAATCAAGAACAAGCAAGCATTTTTGCTCAAGCAAACCAGAATCACACACAAACCCAATTCCCATGAATGATGAAAACACATCAGCAAACCCAGAAACGAGAGCAAATTACAAAAGCTGAGCTGAGCAGCCAAAATGAAGAATGAAGACGTTGAAATATGAATGAGGGAAAGAAGACCATGAGAATTGTTACCTGGTGAATGAAGAAATGCGCAGGTGGTGGTCGGAGAAAGTGAGAGATCTGATGAAGAAGAAGAAAAGAGAAGAGCTTTAAGCAGCTTCTTCTTCTTCTTCTTGTTCTGTCGTTGGTGTTGAGAAGTGAGAATGAAGGAGATCTAAGACAAGGTCCCATATATATACGCCCCGTTGTTATAGGCGCGTTTCTAAGATCCAACCAACCGGATCCTCGTCACCGTCATCACCGTCATTTTTCTACAAAAAATATCACGCGGTAAAAAAATAAAATAAAAATCTATACAGAAGTAAGAAACTGCTCAAAAAAAAGAAAAAAACAGCTTAAAGCTCTTCTCCTGTTTTTACAGGTTTTGTAATTGGGTTTGTCCCGTGATTAATGAAATATTTATTTCTCTAAAAAAAAAAATGCTTATGAAATAGCTAGAGAATATAGAATCAATATGGGTTTACGTTTAATGACTTGAAATGGCAAGAAAATAAAAAAATAATTCAAAACCATGTATTACTTTCATGTGTCGATGTGTTTAAGATAAAGTGTGCAAAATTTAAGTGAAGTCACGTTAAAAGGTTATCAAACATAACTAAGTTATTCCATTTATCTACATATTTGATATGTATTTGAACTCTTATACTGTTGAGACCTCAGAGTTCAATCATTTATATTCATCTTATTTATATGTCATGAAAGTGACCGTGAGTTACTATAATCGCTAATGCTCATATTTGGTATGAGATTTGTTCAAATGATTTTGTATAAGACGTGTGTTATTTGATTCAAAACTTACTTTCTCTCTTTGAGATGTTTGGCTTAGTAACATTCTTCTCACTTACTATGTGACCAAACTCGGTGTCAAATAACATAGTTTTTCAAGCACCAGCCACTAATAATAAAGTTTGGAGTATCATGCAAGTTAGCAATGCATAATATAATTTTGAATCGGGGTTGCCGAGCTCGAAAAGGACTAGTGGACTACTAACCTTATAAAAACAGGCACAATTTAAGCCCTAAATTAATGTATACAACATATGAAGAAAGCAGAAAGCTAATCAGAGAATTACCTTTACATCATTACAAACAACATGAACAACATGTGAAGAAAACAATGGAGAAACTGAGAAAGTGATCGAAGCTTCAAATCATTGGAACTTTTAGAGGCCCCAAATGAAGAACAAAAAGATCGAGTAAGATTGAAGGTATATAATGGAAGCATATGGAAGATCGATCATGCAGAAAAATTGGCAGGTAGAGATCTGAATAGGAAGATCGAGAATTACTAAACTATAAATGGGTTTGTTGGAGGAGACGGCATTTTGTTTAATGGGAAACGTGGAGAGTGCCCTAGACGAGGAGGACAAAAGAAATTGTCATATTACTATTCTTATAAGGTCCACTCCTTCATATGATCATGGATGCTAACAGTCTGTCACTCCCTCTCTGTCTGTGTTTTTTGTTCTGGTTAGCTTGTTGGAATTATGCAGTACTAATTACGCAAACTATGATTGCCAAGAAAGAAGAAAGCATGTTAATTAGTCACTTACTTACAAAGTAAAGGTGGTTTGTTAAACTAAAATCGGAATTAATGGTGCGCTTGTTAAATTTGAATCGGTCGGAAATAGAAGCGCGGGAAAGAACAAGTACGAGTGAATGTGAATCGTTTTTATTGAGACGATTGCTAGCATTCGAAATTGAAGTAAAATGTACGTTTATGGTTAGTAAACGATACCGAAATTTGATTTCTCCTAGCAAGATTTGAATTCTAGCTGTGGGAAGCAAGTGTCCACGCCGTTGGTGTATTTTTCGTGGTATAATATGTGATGTTGCAGATAGTTAAATGGCAACGTTAATGGTCAATGACCTTAAGCTAGATTTATTATTAGTCATTAATCGGATGTAAATAGTATTCAATGGGGGGTGACAAGTCATTAGTGTATTGTTTGCATTTCGTTATCTCCAGATTCGTATAGTCTTATGCTCCATATTCCTTCCTTAATTTCTCCATGGTTTGGCCAATTGGCGTATACATTTGGAGGTTGGTTTGGAGGGGTTACTATCGAAGTCCTGGCATCGATTGTGACAAATGGTTCTTGTTGATGGTCACCAAGATTATAAACTTTGTCATTGTGTCCATCTACGCGCCACTAATGAAGGTTTAATTCAAAAACCATGGTTGTCGGTGGGTGGGTTAAGCCGACGAATTTGGCTTTTTTGCTTGAACTTATGTTGCTTAGATTTGCTCGGAATTCTTGTAACAATTGGATTGAGTACAATCTAAGGACGTCACATTATTCTTTTTTTTTTTTTTTTTTTTTTTTTTTGGTTAGAAAATAGACAATTTCATTAATTTGTCCACGATTAGAAAAACACTTATATCAATTTACCTACTCACGATCAAAAAGTCTAGTTGGCAACAAGCAGTAACAAAATGACAAGTAATCCTCATTACAAATGCGCTCAGTTAAGCCTATCACACCTAACTTCCAACTATTCCTATCTAAATTCCATGTAGTGGTAATATTCGTTGTCTGCGGACCTCAATTGGTGTATAACAAAGTAGAACCAAAATTTAAACAAAAATAGTCTTCCATCAAATGTCTAGATAAAAGAATAAGGAAATTAAACTCCTTGCCCTTAATGTACGTTTGGGCTCGCCAACCCTTATCGAAACATTGAAATAGGTGGAAAACCCCTAGAATCCCCGAAGGGCTAGAAAGGGTTAAGGCCCAAATGGCGAGCTCTAACCCATCTGGAAGCCCAAACAACCTCAAAGATCAGGCTCAGCCCAAGCCCAACAGAAGATGATCCGTGATCTGATCTGCCTCCTCCACCACCACCTGCCTCCATCACTGCCTGCTGCAAGCAAACCCACGGCCACGCCAAGCCTCCACAAAGCGTGTAGATCTTCCCGGCCACGCTACACCAAGGGTCGACCATGCACGCACAGTCCGCAACCCAAAGCAATCGTGCCGCCGACAAGAAGATGCATGAAAGCCCATCCCAGAAACCTGCACAAACTAGCAAATCTCAAATATCTCCGTCTATACTCAAGCTGAACCACATACAAGAGACTAAAAGGGCATATGGAATTCCCGTCCGGCAACAAACTCGACAAGGCTAAACCCTGAGGCCAGCCAGGTGAGGCTGCTGCAGAACGAGAGGGAGTCCGTGGGTTTTGTTGGGGTTCGTTAGGGTTTTTGGTTATCGCTACGTCACATTATCTTTACTCAGTCCAATGGTTATAAGAATACCAAATAAATTCAAACAACATAAATCCAAGAGTTTGTTACCATGATGTCCAATAACTTCGATACAAATAAATTTGATCGTAAATAGGAGCAGTTCGATAAGAAAAAAATACGTGTTGTTTTTCTTATCATTTGAAATTTCAAGAATTCACATTACTGTGTGCTGTTTTTTTACAATTTGTATGTACATATCAACACCTTACAAAAGACACAAGTCACATATCTACCATGGTTTACGACAACTCCCTTCCTCCCACCAAGAACAAGAACTGGAACAACCACTTTGTTTTGTATTTGATGAGTTGGGGTGTAATTGTAGCTTCGTCAATTTCAACAACCATGGTCTCTACTCTATCAGACCAGATCTTATTCAAGTTGAAGTTAAGAAGTTCTTGAACCATTGAACAGAGTCCTTGGGGTATCTCTTGAGCTTGTCCTTATAGTCAATGAAATAGAGACCAAATCTTGAAGTGTATCCTGCACCCCACTCCCAGTTATCCAGTAGAGACCATGCAAAATAACCGTTCACATTGCACCCATCTTCTCTGCATATTTTCAACCAGAATAGTTAACATGAGCTGCCAGACCTCATAACATATTTATGAACCTGGTGTGCTTGATGCCTAGATCAATCAATAACCAAATTCATGGGTGAAGTCAAAGATGGTTTATGTATACATACTTGATTGAAGCTAGCAAGTTTGACAAATAGTCACGGTGGTAACTGATCCTTTTCTCATCCTTTAGAGCATCCTTGAGGGAAATGAATGGGCTATTTGGGTCGTCCATGCCTGTGAAAATAATGAAATGAAGAATATATCAGCTGGTTTTCTTAAGAGTTTTAGTATCTTTAGAAAAGGAAAGTTAGTGAGGTAAGTAATGAAATGATCATGAAGTAGAACTACTTTTATGTTAATCCCTTCTGTTGTCTCTCAGAACTTACCATTCTCAGTGATAAGCACCGGAGGATTGCCATACTTTTTCTTGATGTAGTTCATTAAGCTTCTCATCCCCTCAGGCACTATGTATAACCATATCGAATTTGCCTGCATTTTTACAGGAACGATGAATGCATAATTGCGTAATCAAACAGTAAGAAGCATTTAGCAATCTGATCCGGTTAATCTTCAAACAAGTTAAACACCACAAAGAATGATTAGATTCTCATAAGAGTACAATGAAAACAGGATGTGGAGGATAGCCCTTCTATGGTATCACATTTACTCTCATTGCTTTAGGTGTAGATAAGCGTATGTTTGTGTGCCCGCTTGCGCACTTCATCTCCTTTATGTATCATTTACACTTTTACGGAGCCTAAATGTAGAGGACATATTTCAACATAGATATGATGTGTGTACATGGTTAATATATACTACATACCTTATCTCCAATAGCTTTTCCATCTTTGAAAGCTGAAAACAGGACGAAAATACTATCTTCAGTTAGAAACCAACCGTTGAAAGGATTCAAATTACAGAGTTCTAAACTTCTGTGATATTGGATGTGTTTAAAATATAACAGAAACAAGTTGTAGTGTTTAATGTGACTTACGAAGGGCAATGGCACCAGAGTCTGATAGGGAGTCATTCAGTAGTCCGATAATATGAGAAGAATCGTTACTGGCATAGAAGGTAGTGTAGTGATTAATGCCCACAAAATCCAATGACCCCTTGATTAAAGTGGACTCAGATTTGGAAAACTTTGGCAGACGGCTTCCGACTCTACTTCTCATAGAGAATGGATAATCCCCAAAAATGAAAGGGTCAAGAAACCTGTTGCATTACAACAAAGTGATATCTACACCTGTTTCTTGTAAAAATTTAAGTTCGGAAGTCACGAAAGCAAGGAGAACTTGAGGCCTCAATTTCAACATTACAGTAGCATATTTTTATAAGGGTCATGAGCATACCAGCCAAGCTGAAAATCTTGGGCTCTTTCAGTTGCTTCAATGTCTGCTGTAGAGTTTGTTGCTGATCGATACCAAATAACATCAAATGATGCCCCAATTGATCCTCGTTGTTTTGGCTGCAAAGAAAGCAGTGTCAATAATTAAGTTCTGTTGTTGACACACACGTAAATCATGTGTCACAAGGCCTTGAACGAAAGAATGGCTTAAGACTTTCCTTGTGTTGAAGAAAATCATGACAATTCCACTTCTTACCTTATACTTTTTCCTGTAAATGTCGGCAACAGTTGCATGAGAAAGGATGACATTGTGAGCAACTATGTAAGGCTCAGTTGCAGAGTTTCCGGCTCTACAGAAAAGGCGGCCTAGGAGAGAGCATCTTCCTGGTGCCTGGAGACCTACATCGTATCCTTGTACAGCAAATGTGTGTGGCTCGTTGAATGTGATCCAGTGCTTCACCCTGTCACCGAATTTCTGAAAGCATGTCTCCGCGTATACTGCAAAGTCCTGTCTGTGATTGATTGAGGTCATATATAATAGTGATCAAACTTGCAGAGAGTAGAGGTATGAAATCGTGAGCATTGCTTACATGATTTGAGCGTCAAGCCACCCAGTGTATCTGTCTTCCAAGGCTTGAGGAAGATCCCAGTGGTAGAGGGTTACGTACGGTTCAATTCCTGCACATGAGGTCATATTGCCATGAGACTTTAAACTCAACTACACTCTTTGAAAAGATTAAGTGTCATAGATTATTCACACATGAATATCAGATCAAAAATACTGATGCACCTAGATCAGGAGTTATACATGAAATTATAAGGGTAATGATCGATAAATTGTAGAAGTTACCTTTCGCTAGCAATGAATTAATGAGATTGTTGTAGTGATCAACCCCTGCCTGATTGATTTGCCCAGTTCCATCTGATTTACATAAGGCTCAGCATTAGAAATTTCAATCCTATATTTTATTCCATTCAAAGTTTCTTCCAATAACTATAAAATCTTGAATGTAACAAAACAAAAGCGCATAGGACTGCTAGAGCTTACTGGGGAATATCCGAGACCAGGATATCGAAAACCTATACGCATCCATTCCCATATCCTTCATAAGTTGTACATCTCCCTGCTCACAAATAGAGTAAATGTTAGCCTTAATCAATAATGTCATATTTCTGTTAACCAAAAAGAACTGAGATTGGTTGGAGAAGTCTTGCATCATAAAGGTGATACTGATCCACAGCAACATCAGCATTACTGAAATCAGTTATTTTGCCTGCAGCACAATGTAAGCAATTAACACAGACATTTTGCATATATAGTCAGAGTAATTATGGATTTCAATCTTAATGCAGAAGCTTGGATTGATACTAAATAGCTTTAACATCCAAATCATAGTAGAGGTCTGAAAACAACAAGAAGATAGTAAATCATTACCAAAAGTGTGTGAAAAAATGTCCCATACAGAAGGCCCCCTTCCATCCTCTTTTACTGCGCCTTCATACTGACAAAACCAGAAGAAATTTAAACCATTCGTATATCAGCATATCTTTTAGATAAGTAATCAAAATAATAAGATATATAGAATTCAAACAAGGTGGTAAGCCAGAATTCATCTAGTTTGACATGAACAATGTATGTAAAGTTAAAATTGCTCATTATCACTATACTAGGAACACCATATACACAAGACACAACCATATACAAAACAAAGGGTGAGTTGCAAAAATATCTTGAAACAGAGTGGCTCATTTTGTCGTTTTGGATCTTTGAAGACACAAAGCGACATATTAAGAGCAAACCACTACTCTCCTTCCTTCTGGACTCCATGACTTTGTTCCCTCAGGCCCTTAACCGTCACTTCCTAAATCTCAAGTGTGTTTCTTCAGGATATAGAGTTTATAAACTTTCAGAGTTGAGATGAAACAAAGGTGATATGACAATTCAAACTTTCTTTCGCTTTCAGCATCCTATTCTATCTTCACGGGATTAATCACTGTGTCAAACAAGTTCTAGTCTTTTCAGTACTGTAAAAACTAAAAAGATAAAAGAGTGTACAAACCTGGAAGGCAGAAGAAGCAGTCCCAAAAACAAAGCCCTTTGGAAAGCTGCCTCTGTTAATCTCTGAATTAGACTGTGATGAACACCCAATAATCACCTGAAAAGCAATAAACAAAGCAATGCCTCTCTTCCACCCCATAGCTTCTCTATGGTGTTTCAGAATGAAGAACTGAGGGATTTATAAGAAAGATAGATTGAACAAGATTGAAGCTTTATAAGAAGATGCTAGATATTACTGAAAATGACAAAACCAAATCCCAAAATGTGAACTGGGTAGTTAAGGAAGAGGCATACAACGGTGGGTCGGGAATCCCAAAATGGCTAAAGAGAGAAAGATGGTGTCTTTTTGGAATATGGGGATAGTGGCAAACAGGGAATGGGGTTTTGGCTAGTCCAGGGTTCACACGTTTTCATACCAGAAGGGACATGCTCCCATTTATATAGGTGCTGCATTTGCATTCATGAGTCTCTGAGATTTGGTTTTATTTGTTATTTTAATTCCATTTTTGTTCATGCATTGGTCATTGTCTTTGCTTTCATCAATCATCTTGGAAGGTAATGTGGGATTGCTTTCCAGCCTCTCTGTAGTTTCCTTGTCTCGGATTGCAATCCATCGTGTGCTCTAATCCATGTCCCTAATTTCATTTGTTTTATTGGCTCACTAGAATCTCGTTGCCTTAGTTTTAGGATTTATATTAGTATGCAAAAGCTTAGGATAAGATCAAGCGCTACAAATATGCATGATACAAAAACAAACTTATAACAACGTATGTAGTCTTCCATGACTATTAATTTTTTTTAGATTATGATTTGCTTCGTGATTCATTAATACGAAATATTACGCTATCTATAATTTTGCTTTGGAGTATAATCTACCATTTATACTTCATCATACTCCTTAATCTAGTCGTAAATTCATAATCAGCATATGTAACTATGCTATCTCTAATTTTGCTTTGGAGTATAGTCTACCGTTTATACCTCATCATACTCCCTAATCTAGTTGTAAATTCATAATCAGCATATATAACCAATACTTAAGAATGACAGGGTGCTCAGTATGACATCCTTCTTTAGATAAAAAGAAACCCCAGGTGCATCATACAACAATGAAAATGGAATATTGCTTTTGTGATTTGAGAATTGAGATCAGTATGTTAAAGCGGTTGCCTTTATGATGCCATCTGGTTTTTATTTGGTGGTGAATTTAGAACAGTACTGGGTTTTTGTTTATATATGGCACCTACGTACTCAATCGCTGATGATCAATATGACATTAGCACTTTGAATCTCAGTTTTGAAACGCTTGAAATGACTGGTTCCTCGTGTTGCTTGTGCTATGTATCTTGTTTCTGTTTAAGGAATAGGCCTGTTGTCTATATAAAACGCTTGAAACTGCTGGAGAATTGTTGAAGAAGCAATCATAACAGTAGCAAAGTTGGTTAAGGAAGGGACAGAGGACTCCTTCTCATGTCCTTCAAATTATTAATTAGCTACTGTGATTTCATGATACGTACATGATGAAGATCCTAATTCAAAACAAGAATGTCATCGGTTCCGATTATGTTCATTTCATTTCAAATTCTGTTTTTCAGTTACGTGACTAGTATTCTACATCTATGAGAAGCTTTTCCCTTTTCGATCAGGATTGCACATCACTTCATCAGCATGAGTTTCCACAATTTGGAATCTTCAACAACTTTATTGGTGAGCAAATTTAGAATATAAAGATCTGAATTTTGAAGCAACACATTGTAGTGAGGTGTTGTTTTACATTACAGATAAGCATCTCCATCATTTTCTCTGGATTTTTTCTAGGCCGTGGACTTCTCTTGGAATCTAATCTAATAATGGCTCAGAGATTCGTTTTGGGCCCCCGGCCCATACCCGACTATAACCCATGTCTTAAAGCCTTTTCAATAGTAAATTTTGCAGCTCCCGAAAAAAATGCAGGACGATGAAGAAGCTCCACCTCTCGCCGTTGAAATCGACCAACCTTTTGCAAGTGGGTCCAATGACGTCGACGCTCCCGTCGGCGTCACCGTCATCACCGGTTATCTGGGTTCAGGCAAATCCACTGTAAGCTCAGTTCTTTTTGTAAAGCTCAAATCTTTCACTTAAGTTTTTGTTCTTGATAGAGAAAGATTAGAACTTTGATTGTGATGTATTGGTTTTACTCAGCTGGTTAATCATATATTGAACACCCAACATGGGAAGAAGATTGCTGTGATATTAAACGAGTTTGGTGAGGAAGTTGGGGTTGAAAGAGCAATGATAAACGAAGGAGATGGTGGTGCTCTTGTGGAAGAGTGGGTTGAGTTGGCAAATGGGTGTATATGTTGTACTGTGAAGCACAGTTTGGTGCAAGCATTAGAGCAACTTGTGGAGAGAAAAGAAAGGTTTGAGCTTTATAATGGGTTTTTTAGTTTTTTAGTTTTTGCTTGAAAGTGTTTGTTATTGTGATGATGGTGATATGTGGGTTTGTTTGGTTGTAGACTTGATCATATATTGCTGGAGACTACTGGGTTGGCCAACCCTGCCCCGCTTGCTTCGGTGCTGTGGTTGGATGATCAGTTGGAATCGTCTGTCAAGCTTGATTCGATTATCACTGTGAGTACTAAGCTATTGATTTGACGCTGTGATTCGTTGTTTTTCTAAATCTAATGCTTGGTGTTTGTTATTATGATGGTGTTCAAATTCGGGTTATTGCATTTTCAGTTACAACATTAGTGTTTAGAGTGCTATTTGCATTTAAGAACCTTTCTTGCCAAATGCTTACTTGGCAACATCAAGTGTTGGTGTCCGTGATACGTATGTTGACTACTGTTGATATATACTGTTTCATGTATCTCATATGAACTGAGCTACTGTTTCTGTCTTTTCTTTACAGTGGTTTGCATTTCTTAATTTGTTACTAAGTTGCCCCGGCCGATATGTCCTTACAGGTTGTGGATGCCAAGAACCTCCGTTTTCAGCTCAGTGAGAATAAAAGTTCATCCTCTTTTCCTGAAGCATATTTACAGATTGCATTTGCGGTATTGTCACGTTATTTCTACTCACGACTCACTTTTAATGAAAAGTAAAGTAGTTTTACCTTTATCATTTAATTTGTATTGGTGTGTATATGTCCTCTCCATTTTCTTGTGGATTTTTATTTGCTTATTAACCATGTGTACTGTTCAGATCTTGTACTTTATAACTTATGAATTTGCCTGTTTGTTGTAGGATGTTGTAATTCTTAACAAGGTTGATTTGGTTACTACAGAGGGTTCTACAGATTATCTGGAGGAACTTGAGAAGGAGATACATAGTATTAATTCGCTGGCTTGTATCATCCGTTCTATTCGTAGTCAAGTCGACTTGTCTAAAATCTTGGACTGTCGAGCCTATGATGCTGCGGTTAGTGAGGCATATCTCTATGTGTCTACTTATTGTTTTAGTTCATGCTGAGGTCTGATTTAATAACAATAGTCAACTTCTTCCTTTTCAGCATGCTGCTCATTTAGAATCATTATTGGAAGAAAGTCGTGCTTTATCTACTCTGGATCTCCATGATAGTGGTGTGCGAACCTTATGCATTTGCGAGCAACAGAAGGTTGATCTTGAAAAGGTAAACAGTCATAATATGCATTGCTTGAAATTTATTATTACATAAGTAGGTGGTGCTGCATTAACAGCTTTTCAGAAAGGGTAACTCATTACAGTTAGAAGTGTAGACATCATTGTTTATTGATAAGTTATTGACATCAGTTGTGCATAAAGTAAGGCTACACTAGGCAGACAGAACAAAGTTATTACATATGGATTTCAGCAGCTAAGAAAGTAGGATGTGAATGCACATTACCAAGGTCCATTGCTGTAGCTTTTGGATAATCATATATGTCAGCCTATAATGTTTGATTATCTTGTTCTCTAGGTCCGTTTATGGCTCGAGGAGATTCTTTGGGAGAAGAAATATGGCATGGATGTGTATCGCTGCAAAGGGGTTTTGAGCGTCCACAATTCAAACCAATTACATACTTTGCAGGTATTGTTTAATGTTCTTATGCGGCAATAATCTATGGTCCCCAAAGTTTTTGACTGATCAAGAGTGATGATAGTCCGTAGAGAACAAAATTACTTGCCTTTGAATGACTTTCAAGAAGCTTATTAAGATGTTGAACCATTATGGCATGTAACTGTGATAAGACCAATTAATAGCAAGGTGCCCAAATCTCTTGACTTGAGTTTTGATATACCACGAGGGAGACGTCTAGGCTATATGGCATATAAACAGTGATGAGACCAATTAATAGCAGGGTGCCCAGATCTCTTTGACCTGAATTTTGATATACCACGAGGGAGACATCTAGGCTTTCTGCTGTGTCTAATTATCTGTACTTCATGCACTAATTTTATTTGTTTGGTTTTCTAGTCTTCTTCCAGAGGATCCAAGTCTTTGCTGAGATTCACTTAAACCTGTTCCTCGGTTTTCTATTTGTTTAGTCTTCTAGTCTTCTTTTAGAGGATCCAAGTCTATGCTGAGATTCACTAGAACCTGTTCCACTTTTTTCATTAATGTTTGGCAGGCAGTCAGAGAAATATATGAGATTGTGCCAACTCGTGTTTGGAAAAAGGAAGAAAATCAGATGAACAAGATAGTGTTTATAGGTAAATAGCTCTGCTCTCTGCTCACTATTGTCCACAAACAGCTCCATTTTAGTTTATTGATATGGCTCTCTGCTTTTTGACTTGCAGGGCATAATATAAACGAGAATGTTCTTACCCAGTTGTTTAGAGCCTGCGTAGTTTGTTAATGTTCAGTTCTTGCAATTGTATGGATACTTTATGCTAGAAGTTACAAATAACACACCATCAAATATCAATAGTGACTTGATTGGATAGAAGCTGTGCTGATTTTTTATTTTGTGGAGTACGTGATCGAAGTATGTAGCATATGGATTATTTTATCTATCAAAAAGACTAAGCAACTTGCTTTACATCAAAGATCCAGAAACTTGAAATCAGAACTAACAAATTGGTCCTAATACAAAGCCAGCATTCTCTATTTCGGCCATATCAACTTGATTCCTCATCTTCATGGCTAGGCAGTTCTGGTGGAAGTTTATATGCGGGAGGACCCTCTTGACGAGCCTCTTTCTCTTTGTTTACAATTTTGCATACCACAAATCTCTCAATCTGTAACAAAGAAAACAGATTGTTACCAACCAAACAAGTTAGACATTCAGAATGGAAATGTATACGCAGTTTGTGGCGCTAACCTTTGCCCTTATGCTGTCATTAAGCACATCAACAGGAACTATACTGGGATTAACTCTATACTCATGCATGATAAAGGAGCTTATGGTCCCTCTTGGTGCTGGAACATGTCCTTTATTGAATAACATAGACGTTTTAAACCCAACAACTATTTCGTCATCCCCATATGTAACTTTCTTTCCCTCACTAGTTACTTTCCAGTAACCACCCTTTGTAGTTCTCTTAGTGACCTTCCCTTCCCTACTGTAAACTTGTTCGACATTGGTGAAATAATAAGCTTCACAGCGCTTGGTACCATGTCTGTAATCATCTGCAATTCAAATTGGCATGGATTTAGGCAGTGAGCAAAAATGGAAGACACTGGCCACGTTAAAAAGTTCGTTCATAGCGACGACTATTAAGCATAGATATCAGTTTCTTTGAAACCAATACAACACAAACAGTTACTCAGATGAAAATTTGAGCTTTACCTTGGGGTAGCTGATCCGGATCATGCTCATACAGATCAATCTCTTTGACAACATCAGTTAATGGTATATTACGACCAACAATTTTGTTAAACAAGTAAAACAGAACCAATTCATCATCGACCGGAGAAAACCTATAGCCTGGAGGTAAGTTACACTCTTGTTCTGTCATCCCAACATCGACTTTGGAACACTCGAGCAGATCAAAATCTCCTTTGAGAGCTTTCTTCTTCTTAAAACGCGAGGGAAGGAATGCCATCAAGACAAGAGCCAAAACCCAATTGAACAGTAAAGGCTTTGATGAGTTATTTTGTGTTGGGAGCCTGCATATATATATATATACAAGAGAAGCAAAGCAAAGAGAGTCATATAATGCTTCTTCACCCTCGTTGCAGTCACCTTTTAGATGTATGATTACATATCAGTATATATATAGGAACCCAAAATGGAACAACTAGCAGGAACCAGTTACATTCTACAACTTAGTTATGTCAGAGCTTTGCGGATCCAGGCTTCTATAAACCGACTTGGTCTCAGAGGTCGGTTACTCAGATCCATAAACCAAGTTAATATCAAATCCCAAGTTGAAATCTACGAGTGACAGAACAAGTTGAGGAAGCAAGAACTCACCTTTGGGATGAGAGGAAGAGAGACGGTTGAAACTGGTGTGTGTCTGCTAGGTCTGATTCATTTTTGAGCAGAAGAATCGAATCGACAGCAATCTCTTTGCATTAAATGTGTCACGTCGTGATGCTCAAGCAACGGAAATTCGGATACGGGTATGGTTTTGGATTCGTTTCGTAAATTTGCATCCTCCACGACGTCGGTTGGTTTAGGCTTGTCCACAAGATGATAATATGGACCTTGGTCACAGGGCTCGTCACAGGGCTCCCTGTCGACAGGGAAATAGTGTGAACCTCAACCACAGGGGGTTAACGTGGGCGACGTTTTTAGTTTCACATGTAAGGAAGCAAAAGTTAAAATTTTAATTTTAATTTTTTTTTTTTTATAACGCTGACAGATTCTCATATTCAGGTAATTGTCGCATAAATTATTGTCAGTGATGTTTTTTTAGCTTTTCTCTTTCTGATTCTCTATTTTAGCTCTTCCATGCCCTCCATCGTTTGCATCTTCCATGCCCTCTAACAATTTTTCTTCTACAACGCCAAACCCTACACGTAACATACTATAAAACAAAGGTAGTATAACTGGTAAATTTGCCATAAGAGACTACAAATTTCAACGTATCAGACTCCAAACAGAAACAAGATCACATTTTGTTTGAATGACAAGATCATATGTCAACACATAACATTCCACATCTCATAAGTCGTGTGTTATACACAACTGATACGTTAAAAATTTAAAAACTCAAACACGTACACATAGAGTGCGGCTATTGGGACCTCCAGTTTTGCTCAGTATACCTCTATGGCTCTTTACACCTCCCTTTCATTTTTAAAAACAAGCATTTGCTTATTAAACCTCTTTTTAAATTCCTAAAATAACCTTAGGTTTGTTATTCATATATATTTCAATAATTTACTCATTATACCTCTTATTCGCTCTCTAGACCTCCCACACTTTAATTTTTTTTCTTTTTAATGCAAATATCTATTTCAGACCTCGATTGCTTGATTTCTCTTTTCTTCTTCTCTTTTTTCATGAAAATCTCTTTGGCAACCTCAATTCCTTGAATGTTTTGTTTTTCATTAACCTCTATTATTTGATCAAGTTGTAAGAACGATTTTTCGATGACAACGATTTAAAAAAAAATTATTCAAATCATGAATCGTTTTCACAATCAATTGCAAAACAATAAAATACATAAATTAATGATATGCTACCCAGAAACTTTTGACCTAGAAGAAAACCTTAAGAAGGCCAATCTCATCGACCACCACTTCATGAAGCAAGTCCTTGAGGAGAAGATTCATTCACAATAACTATTTAAGTAAAATCTTTCTCTTATAGAATAGCGATGACATTTTCATATTAATGTTTCAAAGAAAAAAAAAAACTNTAAAA
>NC_020494.1:17432546-17451062 GCF_000184155.1 Fragaria vesca subsp. vesca | reverse complement strand
ATTCTCCTATTATGTGTAGTAGTTCTTTGAGCAATGGTTGCACTCAGGTTTAGGGTTTATAGACTCCGTTTTGTATTGTTAACTTGAACAAAAAAAAATGAAGAATACTAATTTGATTACAATTTTTTTTTAAAAATTCAATGTCTATTACTGTCATTTTGTATGAGGTTATGTTTGTAATCCAATAAGTCAAAACATGTGGAGATATACTGAGCAAATCTGGAGGTCCCAATAGCCGCACTCGTACACATATCCTTTTGTACAACTAAAAAGGGAATAGTCGTTTCATAAAAAATAAAAAAATAAAAAATAAACAACTTTTAGAGATGCTCTGAGTGTCTAATATCTAAAGACTACCTCTCAAAAATAGTATTGTCCATTGCATGTCGATCCATTACATTTTTTTGGAAATATGGAGTCATCCCCAAAGAAACATCAAACATGCCGGGTTTCAAAAAGGAGAGCTCAAAACAAGAAGAGGAAACTAGAGAGACTCTCCCACTAACATCACAGAGGAAGCAACAACTCAAAAAGTACAAACCAGCTCCATGGGAGCCGAGGCGATAATTCACCAATTCAGCAATCCGGAGGGCATGGATCGTGCAGATGTCTACTAAAACTTTTGTGACAACACTAACTGCAAATACCGAACGAAAATTTACAGGTTTTAATAGAAAGGTTACTTGGTCCAAAACTTGGAAAACTGATTTGCAGAAATTTTCCTGATGCAGAACTTCAACTTCGAAAATTCTTAACTTAATCTACAAAAATCCTTTTCAAGAGATTTCAACTCAGAAATGATATTTAAGATGTGTACTCTAACTTTCATGAAGACACCAACTTCAAATACTCAACTGAAATGCACAGATTTCAGTAAAAAGGCAGCTGGGTCGAAACTCAGAAATACTGATCTGCAGAATTTCTCACTGCAGACCCTCAACTTTGAAAAATCATAATTTAATCTACAAAAATCTTTTTCAAGTGATTCAAATTCTGGAATAATATCTAGGATGTCTGCTACAAGTTTTATGAAGAAACCAACTTCAAATAACCAACCTAAATGTACAGCTTTTAGTAAAAAGTTGATTGGCTCCAAAACTCAAAAAGCTAATATGCAGAATGCAGACTTTGCTTTCAGCCTCAAAGTTGACCAACGAATTTTGAATGAAATTGTATGAAACTACACAGATATCAAGCCTAAAGTATAAGCTTTCAATACATGCAGATAGATTCGGAAACGAATGTCTAAATCGTAAGATATGGTTTCTCAAAGCTAACTAAATGAACAAGTTACATAAGTTTCCCAATCAAATATTACAGCAGCAGAAGCAAAGTCTAAGGTTCCTAATATTCAGTTCTATGGATGTTTAATATGCATACAGGTCCTTGCTCATTCTGAGCTCTTGTTGTTTTAGACAAATTAAGGTTCCTAATCCTCCTTGCAAGCTAAATCTTCGAGGTATATAATCGTAACCCTTTTTGGCATGAATTGCATACACAATAAATTCCTCAAGCAAACCCACCAAATCCTATTGATTCCCCATACATGTCCATTATACATCTCACATAACACGATTAAACTTCCATATCACATAACACAATCAAAACACGTACTACTTATTCAATAAAATTGGGTAGCGATGAGATGAAGACCTGTGGTATGTTGATTGGGCTCGAGCTGATCTGCAAAGACAAATGAAGAAGAAAGATTATCTACAACTACAATCACCATATAATCAATTTTACTATAAATGTTCTAATAAGTAAATAATCTGAGCATTCAAACTAGAAGAAGAAAGACTGTAAGCACTGGTCATGGGAATTCCTTAGAATCAAAACCAGAGGTTTTCCCGGCTCCGAAACCTCGACTGTAAGCACCGCATTACCCCACCGTCGCTGCCGCCCCAGCCGTTCCATGACCAACTGCTATTCTCAGACCCAGATGAGCCCTCATAGTTTAGCAGATCCACACTGAGAAACCCTAGATTTGATTTCAGTGAGATCGATTCGACCCAATATATTCGGCCGCTTCCGTGCTTCCTAGTTCTGACTTCTGAGAGGGGATCCGAGAGAGAGAAGTCAGAGAACACATGGAACGGATCCACTTACCTACCCTACTATGCAGTCAGCCGACTCTGCCCTTCATCCCCCATCACTCGCCTACCTAACAGACCTCAAACGCCCAACTAACGGCCGAATCTAAAACTGACGGTGGAGATGCCGCGTGCAGCTGCACGACTTTTCGCACAGATGGATGGAAATTGTAGTAATTATTGCTCCGCCAGCTGCTTTAACACTAATAAAGAAAGACTTCAAGTAAACCAAGAGTGGACTTCATTAGTTTTATACAAGACCTGCAGTTGTTCACCTGTTACTTAGATCGATTAAACATAGAGTGCCATCAGTTTCTGAGATTATAGTAGATTAGTTTCTTCAATCCCTCATTGAAATGGGGAAGGGGAACCATATATTTGCAAGCAGATGGTTTATCTTGCAGAAGATTACTAGCACTTGCAAAAGGAGATTTCATGAAAGTTTGTCCTGTACTACTCTTCCCACATTTGATGCAAAAATCTTAGCAAGAGGTTTCCATGAAGTTTGTGGTGGCGGCACATCATTGACAGAAGAGCTGGAGGACATTCTTGATCCTGAAGATCAAGGGTGGGAGACTAGTACCAACTCTGTGACCTGCATTTACAGGGTTCCTAGCACCATGCGTCAGGTGAACAGGAAGGCGTTTGATCCAAGCATTGTGTCAATTGGTCCGTACCATTATGGCGTTGAAAGCCTGCAAGAAATGGAGAAGCTAAAGCACACATACTTTCGGCGCCTCTTTCAACCAAACTACCACAATCAGTTGGATGATGAAGTAGCAGTCTTGCAGAAGAAAAAGGCGGTAAATGATGCGAAGAAGGCAATGGAGGAATTGGAGGCGGTGG
Organism: Fragaria vesca subsp. vesca; assembly: GCF_000184155.1. Taxonomy (NCBI): domain Eukaryota; kingdom Viridiplantae; phylum Streptophyta; class Magnoliopsida; order Rosales; family Rosaceae; genus Fragaria; species Fragaria vesca. Next base: position 17,448,123 of record NC_020494.1, on the reverse strand, counting down.
CTAGGAGCTGCTACTCGGAACAATCCAAGCTTAACAGCAAGGAGTTTGTAAAGATGATGTTGATTGATGGTTGCTTCATCATAGGTTTGCTGAGGGACTCATTGCAGTCCGACTTTGAGCACACACCCTCCATCATTCAAAGGTGGATGCTTCCAACTCTGCGCCGAGACTTGATCAAGCTCGAAAATCAGCTTCCCCTCTTTGTATTGCGCAAATTATTTCAGCTAACCCAAGCAGGCACCACTTGTCATGAGAAACCAATTACAGGTTGGGAATTAGAAGCACTAGCCCTTCGCTTCTTTAAGCCGCTGCTTCGAGGACATGATGATGTTCTGACCAGTCCACCGCAGCATTATGCACCAAAACATTGTCAAAGTAGCAGCATCAAGCACTTTCTTGATCTTTTCCACCATAGAATCAGTCCGGACTGCTCCACCCGTTCAGTAGTACAAGTGCCACCGAGAGGGAAGCAAACCAAGCAGATTCTATCAATACAAGAGCTCAAAGAAGCAGGAGTCAAGCTAAAGTTCACAACAGACCCCACTCGCAAGCCACTAGACATCACTTTCGGCCGCGGCTCTTGGTGTTGGGGGAAGGTGCTCACAATCCCTCGTATACATATTGCTGATCACAGAGGCACATTGTTCCGGAACATGGTTGCATTTGAAAAATGTAACCCCAACTGCCACCAAGATGTTACATCCTATTTGTTTTTCCTCGACAACCTCATCAACTCGGCTAAGGATGTAGGGATTCTGCACTACTATGGAGTCCTGCACCACTCTCTAGGCAGCAACAGAGAGGTGGCGAAACTCGTCAACAACCTTTGCAAGGAGGTTAGTCCAGATGTTTCCAAGTCCTACTTGTACAAGGTGGTTAGAGATGTCGATGAGTACTATGGATCCAAATATGGAAAAATAAGAGGCTTCTTGGTACACCACCATTTTAGTAGCTGGTTAGTGGGCATCTCAACTCTTGCAGCATGCTTAGCTCTTTACCTAGCACTCGTTCAGACCGGTTCCTCTGTCGCCAGTGCCAGAGAAAGGTTGCATGAACACACCACATTTAAAGACTTTCTGAAAGAGGCTTTGCTTTATGGTCATATATCTAAGTGGGGATTGGGAAATGCTCGGAACCTCCAACAGAAGGCCGTGGTCAATGGCAGTACCGAGAACATAAATCATCTACCTCGTATTCACATGCAGTACTGTGTATACTACTTGGTATAGGAATCAAATTTTATCAAAGTATTAGCTTCATCACATCATCACTATGAGGGATGTACGCAGCTAGCTGCTAGTTTTAATGAATCCAAACTCCATTATGTTTCGTGTGTTTAATACCTATTTTTTTTTTCTTCATCCTAATTTTATTCTTGTTTTTTTTTTTTTTTTTTTTTTGTCGTTGTTGATAAATGGACGTTAGTCATGAATATATTGATACCTGAAAGTCGGATTACAACATGAACATGAAACACCCTCGCGGGCACCGTTATTGAATCATGCAAAAGCAAAACTACCTAAGAGCTACCCTAGGTGATTTCTATGATAGAGAAAGTTGTCCATCATAGTCGACACAAGTGAGAAGTACCATGCTTGCTTTCCTCTGCTGGCTCTTTCTTGCAAGCAAGAAAAACAGTTCTCTATTGATCAGAGGTGGCAAACGGGCCAGCCCGGCCCGGTTTATGCATGCCTAATCATGTTTCGTGCCGTGCTCGTGCCAGACTGTTTATTATCGTGTCGGGCTCGTGCTGGCCCATTGGCTTACCCGGCCGAGCCCATATTGTGATGGGCCGTGCTCGTGCCGTGCCAATAAACGGGCCGTGCTCGTGCCATCCCATATAAGACACGATTTTGATTTTTTTTGTAAAAAGATTTGAGTAGTAAAAATTAAATTAATTTTGTTTAACTAGAAAATTATATATGAAAGAAGAAAGATACTACAACATTTTACATGATCTTGTTATATTATTGTGACATTAATTAATATTTATTACATGTTATGTTTGGTTGGAAAAATATTAATGATATAAATGTAGGTGGAATTGGATAAAATGTCCAAATTTCAAATCTCATGATTAATTTTTTTAAATTTTATAAAAATAAAACAACTATTGTGTTTCTAAGGGGCCGGTCAGCGTGCTTGGGTCGTGTCGGGCCTATGGGCCAATTTTTCTTGGCCCGGCCTGACCCATTAGTATAATGTATTCGGGCCGTACCGGACTGTTAACGGGCTTGGGCCATGCTATGCTCATTTTTAACGTGTTGTGCTCATGCTTATCAACCCATTTGCGACCTTTACTATTGATGAAACGCTCTCTGCTAGGGTTTTCCCTATGCGACGGCTCTGTTTTTGCTGTCGGTAGAAAAGGGTCTCCCTCTTCCGCTGGCGATTCAGATGATGGAGGTTGTGGGTTTGTTTCCCATCGTCTTCTTCTCGCATAAAGCGGATTTTGGTTTAGTTGTATTGTTGTTCTCCTCAGTCTTGGTTGTTGCGACGTTGTTGAGCATGCTAGTGAAAGTGGGATTAGCGACGGCGGCTGTATGGCGTCAGGCCACGTTTAGAGACAAGTGAATCGGCTGAATCGTCATGGCGATGGTGTCTTTGATTCGGGTGGTATCCAGGTCGCCGTGAATCAGTGGAGGGTTTTTGGGCAGGTCCTCCATGATGACGACAACTTTGAGGAGGAAGATAGGTTCATGCCGACTTGGTTTGCAGGAACAAAATTGGTTTGGAGACTGTCGGGATCGGCGTGGAGGTTGTCGGGATCGGCTTGGAGGCTTCCAGGATCAGCTTGGAGGCGGCCGAGCTTGATATGGAGGCTGCCGGCGTGTAAGGTATAGAGAATAACTCAAACAATTTGGTGTGAATGATTTGCTTTTATTGAATCAACTCTTAGATATATATATATATATATAGCCTTACATCTAACAGGAATGAGAAAATACAGCCCACTTAGCACAGACTACGCTTTGTGGTTTTTGAACAATTCAACAAGCTAAAATAACTCTAACAAACCCTATAGAATAGGTCTTTATTCTAACAGTCCCAAATTCAGACGACTTCTTCTAACAATCCCTCCCTTGAACTCATTGTTCTTGACGAAAAATTAGTTCACATCTGGCACAACACAAACTCCCAGTTCCTGGCGAAGTCTCTGAAATGCTTCCAACTTGAGCGGATTAGTCATTATGTCTGCAAGCTGACTTTGAGTGCCACAGTACAACAACTCAATATCTCCATCTTTAGTAAGATCTCTAAGAAAATGAAATCTTACCTTTATATGCTTGGAACGACCATGTAAAACTAGATTTCTAGACAGCTTTATTGTTGAAGCATTATCACACATTAACATTGTGCTTCCTGTTTGCTCATGACCGATTTCTTCCAACACTCTTCGCATCCAAACAGCCTGGCAAGCACAAGCTGTGGCTGCAACATACTCAGCCTCTATGGTTGACAAAGTGACAATAGGTTGCTTTCTTGAAGACCAAGCTACAGCTCCTCCACACATCATGAACACATAACCTGAAGTGCTCTTGCTGTCCTCTATATCCCCAGCATAATCACTATCAGTATAAGCCACCAACTCACTGGTTTCTCCCCTTTTGTAAAACACCCCATAGTTCACAGTCCCTTTTAAATACCTCAAGATCCTCTTTGCTGCTGCAAAATGAAGTTGTGTAGGACTTGCCATAAAACGACTAATGAGACTTACAACGAACATAAGATCAGGTCGCGTAGCTGTCAAATACATCAGGCTCCCCACCATTTGTTTAAACTGAGTTGCATTCATCTTGATGCCATTTTCATCTCTAACGACCTTCTGACCTGGAACAATAGGATTAGACACAGAGTTGCTCTTCTCCTCCATTCCGAACCGACTCAAGACCTCAGCTGCATACTTCCTTTGACATATAAATACACCATCAGACCTCGGTAGCACCTCAATACCAAGAAAAAATCTCATCTTTCCTAGGTCTGTCATGTCAAACTCCTTCATAGAGCACTTGAACTCACATAACATCTCTTCATCATCACTAGTGAACAGAAGATCATCAATATAAATACTCACAATGAGAATTTTAACTCCCTCTCTTTTGACAAAGAGAGTTTGTTCACTGGGACTCCTTTCGAAACCTTCCTGAATAAAGTAAGACTCTATGCAACTAAGCCAAGCTCTTGGTGCTTGTTTTAGTCCGTAAAGAGCCTTGTGAGCTTGTACACCATCTCCTCACTCCCTTTCTTCTCATAACCCTTCGGTTGTTCAACAAAAACATCTTCCTTCAATTCCCCATGTAGGAATGCAGACTTGACATCTAGTTAATAAAGTTTCCAGCCTCTTTGAGCCGCAAAAGCTATGATCATCCTTACTGTATCCATTCTAGCCACAGGTGCATATACTTCTGTATAATCAATTCCATGCTGTTGAGAGTAACCCTTCACCACCAGCCTTGCTTTGTATTTGTCGACCTCACCAAGCTCATTTAGCTTGGTTTTGTAAATCCACTTCACTCCAATTTTCTTGGCTCCAGAAGGTAGTTCCACCAAGTGCCAGGTCTGATTTCTTTCGATAGACTTGATTTCTTCATCCATAGCCAACCTCCATTTTGAACTTTTGACAGCTTCTTCAAAACTTGTTGGATCTGATGACACCATAAGTGCCATGTTTGCTTCATCTTCTCCTGACAAACCTTCACCGGGAGTGTAGTCTGCCATCCACTCAGGAGGTCCTCGATTTCTCGCCCTCCCTTGCTATCAATCCCCTTCAGCAACCTGTGACTCATTCTCGGCTTCCGCCGCTTCTTCTTCTTCATCTGTGCTTTCCATTGCTTCTTCTTCTTCATCTGCATTCCTTTCTGTGTTGTCTTCCCATTCTAGTTCCATTGACTGCTCCTTCTCATAGCTAACATCCCAATCCCACACACGATCTTCTTCAAATACCACATCACGGCTTACAATGATCTTCTTGGCAACTGGATCAAACATTTTGTATGCTTTGGATTTATCACTCACCCCAAGCAGTACGCAGCTCACACTTTTATCTTCAAGTTTAGTTCTCTTAGCATTTGGAATGTGAACATGTCCCACACATCCAAACACTCGAAAGTACTCCACTGATGGCTTCACTTCGCTCCATGCCTCTTCAGGGGTCATATCTTTCACAGCTAAAGTAGGTGAACGATTCAAGACATGAATCGTCCACCGAACAACTTCTGGCCAGAACGTCTTTGGCAACTTCTTCTCTGATAACATAGCTCTCACCAAGTTCATCACTGTACGATTCTTGCGCTTCGCAACTCCATTTTGTTGTGGAGTGTAGGTTGTGGTCAATTGCCTCTTTACCCCATGTTGCTTATAGAAATCATTGAATTCAATAGAGTTGAACTCCCCTCCTCTATCTGTCCTCAGACATTTAATAGGCATTCCAATTTCTTTTTCCACAAGTATCTTGAAACGCTTAAAATGATAAAACGTTTCTGACTTTTCTAACAGAAAGTAAATCCATGCCTTTCTAGAAAAATCATCTATGAAACACAAGAAATACCTCTTCTGGCTGCTTGAAGCTGGAGTGATAGGGCCGCAAAGGTCTGCGTGAATTAGTTGTAGTCTTTCAGTTGCCCTCCATTGACTCCTTTTAGGAATTGGAGTCCGATGCTGCTTACCCTTCATACATGCTTCACAAGTAACACTTGAAGCTACAAGCTGAGGCAAACCAACCACCATTTTCTTGTAATGCAAAGTACGCAGGCCTTTGTAGCTGAGATGACCATATCGATGATGCCAATGCTTCGATTGATCCGTAGTGCTGATTTGAAGGCATCTCTCTTCTTCTGCCTTTACAAATGGTTCAGCTAGCAGAACAAACATCTGGTTTGCACTCATGAAAGACTCTGCCATTTTTCCCTTCTGTGGATGAAAAACACTGCACACACCATCTTTAAACAATACTGCCACTCCCTTTTCCTGAAGTTGTCCCACACTCAAAAGATTGTTTTTGAGATCAGGCACACAATACACATCACCAAAGACATAGCAAACACCATTCAACATCAACTTCACAACTCCCTTTCCAGTAACCTTCATTCTAGTGTTGTTTCCAAGTTTGACAGTATGTGTGAATGTTGTATCCAAACTTGTAAACATACCTTGATTCCCGCACATATGGTTTGGACACCCAGAGTCTATAAACCACGCATCACTTCTCTATGCTTCATGCAACTCCACATACGACATCAGCAATAGCTCATCTTCCTCTTCTAACTCAGCATAGTTGGCCTCCTTATTCCACTTCGGACATTCATACTGAAAATGTCCTAAGTTGTGACACTTATAACATTCAACAGTTGCCTTGTGGAAAGTTGTTCTTCCTCTTCCTCTTCCTCGTCCCCTGCCTCTGAAAGGTGTTCTTCCTCTACCTCTCATTCCAATACGGTCTTCTACCTTCAGAACTTGTTCCTCAGCCTCCACGCTCACCCTTTGAAACTTCTGTTCATGCACCACTAACGAGCTTTGTAACTCATCAATGGACATGTTGTCAGTGTTCTTTGACTCTTCGATGGACACTACAACATATGTGAACCTCTCAGTTAGAGTTCGTAGGATCTTTTCAACAATTCTTGAATTAGGAATATCTTCTCCATTACTCCTCATTTTGTTGGAGATTGCCATCACTCTTGCAAAGTACTCAGTAATTGTCTCATCATTCTTCATTGTCAGAACCTCAAACTCTCTTCTTAGTGAGTTAAGAAGAGATTTCTTCACCCTGCTATTTCCTCCAAACTTACGTTTCATCGAGTCCCAAACAATCTTGGCAGTGTGACGGTCCAAGATTTGTTCGAAGACAGTTCGATCAATCGCCTCGAAGAGAAAACCCTTGACTTGGTGATCCTTGGTTCTGGCATCTTCAAGCAATGCCTGCTGCGCATCAGTCAGCATCGTCCTTGCTCTTGGCTCGTCAAAGCCTTCTCCACCAAGCTCCAAAGACCCTTTCCCCTAAGCAAATTCTCCATCAGTTCACTCCAATGGTCATAATGACCATCAAAGTGAGGAATCTTTGTCACCAAAGTCTTGTTGTCGCTCATTCTCTCAGTGTTTGATCACTCGAAGTCTGCTGCTTCTTTTCTACAAGCCCAGTGGAGGCTCTGATACCAGATTGTAAGGTATAGAGAATAACTCAAACAATTTGGTGTGAATGATTTGCTTTTATTGAATCAACTCTTAGCTATATATATAGTCTTACATCTAACAGGAATGAGAAAATATAGCCCACTTAGCACAGACTGCGCTTTGTGGTTTTTGAACAATTCAACAAGCTAAAATAACTCTAACAAACCCTATAGAATAGGTCTTTATTCTAACAGTCCCAAATTCAAACGACTTCTTCTAACACAGCGGTGGGATAGCAGATGTTATTGGTGGCAATCAATTGCTAAATCCTTGTTTGGGCTTTGGGCCTACATTCAAGCTAGGATTTTGGTGTTGGAATTGTGCTTTGGAGGTCATTCCATCATCTGTGAGTAAGGAGGTGGGGGATGTGGATCCGGTGCTGACATTTGCTGGTAGCTCACCAAGGGTTACCTTATCGGAGTAGGCTAACGCTAGTTAGTTTTGAATTAGTTAGTTTAAAATAAAAGAGGTTTTTTTTAGGACTTTTTAGTTTGTTTCTGTTCCAAATTTTATCTCGTTACTCTATCACTCCATATCAAATTTTGCAAAATGCATAATGAATTTAACTTTTAAATTTCGATATTCTCATTAGCTGATCAAGATGCATATTGTCTTGTTTCATAATTGTGATAGGACGTGATAGAAACTTTTCAAAATCGTTTTTTTTTATTGAACTTTTCAAAATCGTTATTATACAGTCTTCTACCCAATTTATTTGGTCTCTTCCATAATATATATATATATATATATATATATAAAATNTAATGATTATAATCAACGTTCCATGGCATATGACTCGTGTGTAATCTAAAGTTTCGTGTGGAAGTAAATAATGCATCATTCCTAACAACCCACGACCTTCTAGATAGAGATGAAAAGTTGAGATAATATTCACACACCATTCCCCTTTAAATATACTAATCACATACATTGATCTATTATTTTGAGGGAGTCAAATGATTGTATTGCTTAAACAATAGCTAGAAATTACGTTACATATTATATGCTATCATTCACTAAGTCTGTTAAGAGAGGCTACAAACACTATAATAGTTACCTTCATTGTTTTACAAATAAGTGTACAGCAAAGAAATAAAAACCTCGTTACTTAATCCCCTGAAAACGGTAAACTAGCTGTCTAAGACCTTAATTGATGTATAAGAAATATCCACTTAAGGGAGAGGCCGGAGTTAGCCGCCGTGATAGAGTCCCGCTACAGAGAGAGAGAGAGAGAGAGAGAGAGAGAGAGAGAGAGAGAGAGAGAGACGAGAGAGANAGAGAGAGAGAGACGAGAGAGAGAGACGTACGTACGACGTACGTACGTACGTACGTACGTACGTACGTACGTAGTACGTAGTAGTTACGTGTAGGACCTTAGAGACGTANGAGTCAGAGANAGNGAGAGAGAGAGAGAGAGAGAGTTGTTGCATCCTTGCTTGACCTGAATATGGTTGATTTTATTAAACATCAACTCATGGAAACAATCCAGAGTGATCCTCATATATTTAGGTGGGGATCATTCTGGAAAGCTCAGGACCTCCAAGAGAAGTTGCATAAAAACATCATATTTGGAGCTTCTCTGAAAAGAGTCTTTGCTTTGGCATCATATATTTAGGTGTTGGAGCCTTGGACAACATTTTGAGGCCATGGTCACTGCCTGTACTGAGAATAAGGCCCTTGATCGTGGTGACACGAAGAACTATCAACAGGCCATGGTCAGTGGCAGTACTAAGAGGATGCAGTACTGTGTATACCACTTGACATATTCATCGATTTTTAACAAGTTAGCTTCATCACATCAGTACGAATGATGTAATTAGCTTTTCGTTCTTTCTTTCTTACGAGAATCTTGTTAAACAGTAATAAACATGAGCTGCTGCTCTACCCAATATATATTCTTTTCCAATTTGATCAAAGTAATTCCATGGCATGACTTATGGAGGAGGTGTGGATGTAATAATATATCATGGCTAAAAACCCTTGTTACATCTCCAAAAGCGCTTCCACTCCCTCCAGGCTTCCAGCAGAAGTTCAATTGTGTAACAGCGCTTTTGGAGAGGTAAATTTTGATACAGAAGAGAACCAGTTTGCAGAGAGTAATTTTAAGATGAAATAATAATAGCAAAGAGGGTGTTATTAAGAACTTACAGATCATATTACAAACACAAGAGCTGTCCATTTCTCCAGTGAATTGGGTACTTATTTCGACTAGGACATCTTTGAGATACTCCGAAGTACAAAAAAAGCACAGCATCATACAACAGAAGTATACCTATTGGAAGTATCAAGGAGGTCTTTCTGGCCTTCTTTCATGAAATCTTGTCTGCATATGAATTTCACTGCACAATCCATTTAGCTCTAGCATGGCCCTTTGAAATTTGAAACTGTTCAGTTATACCAAGATGTGCCATGAGAAGCCACACATGAGTAAGCAGCTCTCCACACCGCCTAAGTTGCCGAGCATGCTGATTCCAGGGACAATGACTTGCAGCATAAGATAGCATTTCCACCCACACATGACTTATCACCTTCCACTTCTTTTTGTTGTCCCACTTTTCTTCTGTTTCCAGCAATTGCAATGTCTTTGCAAGCCTGCAGGCATCAAATAGCACCGACTTACTTCTATCGCCTTTAATTTCAGCCAGAGGTATTTCAGTGCTCACCTCAAGTAATGCTTTGCTAGCCTTTTTGTCTCCTTTGCATTTTCTTTCTTCAAAGAATTCAATGGCCTCGGCACATGCATGTGTCTTGGAACCTGATTTGTCCGATGCCATTGGGTAGCACGGTGGCATGGAGGGGTACATGACTAGGAGATACAGCATATATTCCGATATAGAAAATTTTACAAACCGTACCTCAAGTAATGTTCATTCATTAGTTTTATACATCACATTTGAAAACTATCACAACAGTACCTTAACAGTTAGACTTGACGCAACTTTTATACCCTCCGTCTTTAACAGCGTTAAACCTACTTATTTTTTATGGGTAATTTTGTCTTTCCGGTATCTCTTTTCTTCTCCTCTTTCCCCTCGTACAAATCTCTATTTCTCTAGCTCCATCTATCTACCAAGAAAACAAAAATCTAGCTATCTACCAAGAACCCAGAAATGATCTACCAGAAATAAAAGAATTTTTTAGTTGGTCTAGCACAAACCCAAATCAATGAAATTCTCTAGTCCATGGATCGCCCACAAGATGGACATCGATCACTTTTTCCTCTGATGGTAAGTGTCAATTTCTCTTCTTCTAATAGAGGTGACAATCAAATCACATACAGATTGTTCCTCGGATTCTACACAAGTAGGCTTCTTGACCTTAGCCTAGATCTCGAAACAGACTTGTAACGGGATATGTATTTGCCTTAGGAAGTAGACGGGGATCTGTATTGCTTTGGGGAAGGAGAGGGGGAGTACCTTGATCTTCTGGAGTACAACATCGTAGGAAACTAGGAATTGATGGCAGCGAATATACTTTCGAACTAAAATTAGATTGTTAATCTCTCTCACCCTTTCCGGCTCTCGAATCTCTCTCTTCACTGTTGTATAAACTGTGGTCTGTGGATCTTTTGGAGAATGGTTAAGAAGATGAAGTTGTGGACTAGAAGAAATATTAAAACTGATTCAAGACACAGAATGACGGAAATACCCTAATAAAATGGAGGGTTGACGCCGTTAATGACGGCAGGTACTGAAAACAGTGTGGATTTTGATGTTAGGGGTATAAATATGACAATTTCTGAAGTTGATATACCAAAATGATGAATGACTCTTAGTTGAGGTACTATATGTAAAATTCTCTCGACTTGCCATCTTTACAATTTTGATGCTCGACAAAATTTCGGGTTCTCTTCATATCAGAGTAAAAACAGAAGTCTATTGCAATATGCCAAAGAAGAAGGCTTTGATCAAATTCTTCTTCAATGCTCTAGCCAAGTTTATCATGGCAATTCTCGCTTTCAAGAATCCAGGCACCCCTATGAGTACAAAATTTCTTGGAATCTGATGAATTTAAGAACAAGAAAACGCAAAAGAATTTGGAGAATTTTCCTCTATATTTCTTGATAGCTTTACAAGAGGTTGGAATATGTATATATAGATACACTGTGTAATAGTAAAACGTATAAGAGAAGCTAAACCTATAATAATTTAAAAGAGCTACAGCTGTGCCACACCATGCTGCTGATAAAGAAAAGACCAGCAACAACATATCACAGCAGCACATCACACACAGCGTTGTCATACACAATAGCAATCTCACAGCTCTATTCACACTACTAAATCAACTTTAACTAGTTTAATTCAATTAGAACTAATCTTCAACAACAGTATATGACTTCGTCTCTGATTCTTTGTTCGTGATAAGGATTCATTGCCGCGATTTGAAGAAGAAGATGGAGGGGTCTATGGATTTTCATATCACGTAGGATTTATGGGATGCTGCCACATCTTGCTAAACCCCTTAAGCTTGAAACTGCAATTTTACGCCATTTAAAACAAATGCAATTCTACTATGTTGGTAAAATTGAAATCTAGTAAAACAAAGGGTAAAACAGGAAAAAGAAATATGCACATGAGGAGAGAGGATGTGTTGAATGCCTTTAATTAATTGTCAAATGAAAAACAGACACTTGTCTGAGTGTGGCTAACACACACTCAGGTGAGTGTGTATAACATTCCTCACTCTAGAAGTTGCTGGGGTGGAATGGACTTTTCTAAGACACGCGCGACACGCACTCTCCCTTCTCCCCAATTCGCTCTGCTAGGGTCCCTTGGCCTGAATCTCAAAGCCGCCGGGGAAAGCAAACGTTGGCCACCTTGGCCAGGCTGGCTTCCTTTTGCTCACAGACCCCCCAAACCCCATCATGATTCCCCAGTCCAAGAAATCTTTGAGATCAGATTCCTACATGAAACCTTTCTTCATACCTACAAAATTAGGATAGGTGGTTATGAGTCCCTCTCTCATCCAGAAATCACCCCGAACCAGATCGTTTGGTTTATCCACGATCTCGTGATTCTCTCGGTCGATCACGCAATAGCAAAAGGTGGTGGCTATGACAAGTTTCGAGACCATCGGGTACTGGGTAAAGCCTCCTTTTCCCTTTATCAATATGTCCGAATAATCCAGGTACGCAAATCTCACTTATGTTTCGCATTTATTAGATATAATCATTGTTGTTTTTCTATTTTCCTTCGTCGATTGAAAGTCCCCAGGGACTATAGGGTAGCGATGTGCATCTGCATGCAGGCTTCTAGGGTTCTACTGATTCAATCCCCTAGTCTGCATTCAATCTTTGGCGTAGATTTAATGTATTTGGGTTTTTACATGCATGCGCATGGGATTAATAATGATCCCTACACGTTTTTTAGATCGGAACGATCTCTTGATCCCTGTAGTATTTATAGATCCACCTGGTTCATGATTCCTTTCATTGTACCTGATTCCCCTCTCTGTGATTTACTTCTTGCCTACTTCCTCACAATGGCCTTCAGTCCAAATGCCAGAGCTCAAGCCAGTTCCTCCAAACCCAGGAAACCTATCATCTTCAACCCCTATCCTCGCCCCCAACAAAATGAACCCCCTTTTGTTACATCAGTTGGTGGTGTGAGAGTGGTTGTTGAGAGAGACCAAACCCATATCTTTACTCCAAGAAAAACCATGTCCCTGAAACAACACCTGTTGAAATATTGTTTGGTGGCCAAAATCTTTGGCAAAAGAGTATCCCCTAAGCGCATCGTTCGTAGGTGTAACCATCTATGGGCTGCTCTCCAAGGCACTGTCAAGATGGTGCAAATGGCAAATGGGTGGTTTGCTCTAGAGTTTGTGCACACCCAAGATGCTGATTATGTGCTGGAGAACAAACCTTGGTTTGTCCGAGGTAGAATCTTCCATATTCGGCGATGGGCCCCATCTTTTGATCCCAAGGAGGCCAAGATTGAAACCCTCACACTCTGGGTGCGTTTACCAACTCCCATTACACTTTTGGCATGAAGACGCTATTCTACCTGTGGTTAACGTCGTGGGACGCTTTATCAAGCTGGATGAAAAGACCAAAAACACTGAGAACTACATGTTTGCCAGAGCATGCATGGAGATAGATCTTCGTACTCCACTCAAGCGTGTTCTTGTAGTGCATGAAGAAGACGAAGGGGATCTGGAATTTAACATGGTAAGCAAGCCTGTCAAGCTTTATGTTTCATATGAAGGTATTTTTGAGGTCTGTTTCGAGTGTGGCAGTCATAAGCATAAGTTCTGGGAATGCCCCAACAAGAAGAAAGATGATCACTTTGTTTTGGTGGATCGTGCTGAGAGTGACAATGATGTGGAGCCTGAGGAACTAGAGGTTGACCCGGAAATCAAAAGCCTTGCCAACAAAGAAATTATGCTCTATTTTCCGTTACCTATCAAAACTGACAACCACATGCCTGAGGAAGCAGCTAAGGAGGACCTAAACCCGCCCTCTCCAGCTTGGACCACAGTGCAAAGGAAGAACAAAACTACGTCCAAAGCCCAGGCTTCTAGTGGAATCCAAGGAGGAAACGTCTCCAATGGAGATGTCAAGGCTCCTAAAAAGAAGAAAGCAAATATGGTGCAACCGGGTATCTCTTTTAAGGATGTGGCTGCAAGCACAGGTGCTTTTGCGGTATCTGATGAGGATGTCAGGAAGGCCCTGCACTTGATCAACTCTAGAAGTCCCTCAAGTAATCAAGAGGAGGTGTCTGAGAATTTTGTGGCTGCAAAGTCTCATGGTAATGAGGGGAAGGATATGGTAATGACTAATGCTGGCATCCAAAGCAGCAAAGGTAATAACCTTGCTATGAGTGGGAGTTCTGAGATGAGCACAGGCACCGAATCAAAGAAGAGAGCTAGGGTTCTGGAGGATGACAACATGCTGTATGAATCTGCTGAGGAGGAAGGCAGTATCTCGTCTGCTGCAAAATTAGCCAAGAAATGAAAATCATGAGTTGGAATAGTAGCGGGAGTGCTTGGGATGGCTTTGAAGCACAAACCCTCTTTTATATTTCTTGCTTTCAAGTAGATGTTCTATGTCTCTTAGATACTAGAACATCTCTTAATATGCTAAATAAGTTTAGAAATTTTCCGTTTAATGATGCTTATGTAGTTCCTTCGGTTGGTCAGTGTGGTGGAATGAACTTATTGTGGAATAATAATCATGTTTCAATCCAAGTTATCACCTCACATGATCGTTTTATACACTGCAAAATTACTGAAACAAACACTCATAAGTCTTGCATGGTTACTTTTGTTTATGCCTACCCCAAAAAAGAAAAACAAGCTGCCTTGTGGAATGATCTTTCTCTGCTCAGCCCAACTGATAACTCTAGTTGGGTACTTATGGGGGATTTTAATATCATAATTTCTCCTGAGGAAAAACTTGGAGGAATTGGTGGTGTTTCAAACTTTATGCTGAATTTTAGTACTTTTCTGAATAATAATGGCTTAGTTTCTCTCCAAGCTACTGGTTTACCTTTCACTTGGACAAATAAACATGTTGATGACACTGTTATATTTGAAAGACTGGATAGGGCAGTCTCTAAATGCCAATTTCCTTCTCAACTATCCAGATTCAAGGCTGAAAATTTACCTATTATCTCTTCTGATCATGGTCCAATTTGTCTCACCTTGGAAAACCCGAAAAGGAAAAGCAGTAAACCTTTTCGTTTTGAAGCTATTTGGCTCTCTCATCATAGCTTCAAACCTTTAGTGGAAAATATTTGGAAGCAAAAAATAAATACTAACCCAATCTTAAATTTTGTGACAATTGCAGGACAATTTGCTAGTAGGGCAAGGATTTGGAACAAATCTGTTTTTGGGAACATCTTCAGAAGAATGGAGGAACTCAACCAAGAGAGTGAAGAAATTCAACAGCAGTTAATGGCCAATCCTAACTCAACTTTTCTGAAACAAAAAGATACCCAAATAAGAGCTGAGTTGCTAGAGATCTGGAAACAAGAGGAGGTTTACTGGGCACAAAAAGCAAAAGCAAACTGGCTAAATTTGGGGGACAGAAACACAAGGTTTTTTCAAGCACAAGCAAACATTCGGAAAAAGATTAACCATATTTCCAAACTGCAGGATAGTAGTGGGAATTGGTCAACAAATGAGGAGGATATGGCGACTATTTTAGTTTAAGACTTCAAAAAACGTTTCCATCAGGATAGCCCTACCAATGTTGATGATATTCATAGTTTCACATCAATAATTGACCATGTTATTAACTCAAATGATAACGCTATGCTTTTGCAGCAGGTCACGGAAGAAGAGATCTTTGCTGCTGTCAATTCGATTGGAGCTCTTAAGGCTCCTGGTCCTGATGGCATCCATGCCTCATTCTATCAGAACTGCTGGCAGGAGGTCAAAGAGTCGGTGATACCAATGATCCAAG
>NC_020494.1:17420048-17431614 GCF_000184155.1 Fragaria vesca subsp. vesca | reverse complement strand
CGAACCCCTAATGGTAATCCACTTGTTGCAGCTTCTTCCAATTTTGGAATTACCACAATCTCAGTTGCAGAAGCTCTTTCACTCCGAAACAGCCTCATTTGTGCCAAGGAGAGAGGCTTGTCCAGAGTGGAGGTTGAAGGAGATTCGAAACTTGTCATCGATGCAGTGAATGGCATTGCTGCTTCACCTTGGAGGATCCTCAAGCTAGTTCAAGAAATTAGATGTTTGAGGAACTCGTTTGATTTTATTAGTTTCAAGCATATTTTTAGAGAGGCCAATTTTGTAGCTAATGCTGTCGCAAATGTTGGCCACAAAGTAGGAGATGTTTGCTTTTGGGAGGAGTGTGTTCCTCCGGGAAGCTAGCCTAGCGCTGTCTTTTGACTATGTAAACCGCGGGTGCGTTAGAGGCACCTCCATTTAATCTATTGGCTTTTCATCAAAAAAAAAAACATTCCTCACTCTAGCAACATATCTTTGTTTTTTAACAGGCAACGTATCTTTGTTTAATAGCAAATTTAAGGTGCATTGGTTTTGGTTTTGTCTTTTTAGTTAGTTTGGAGTTGGTTTGTATGATGGTGGGAGTAAACTTGAATTTTTTTTTTTTTTGGAAAACCGAACTCCGATCCCAAAAATAACATTTACCGACAGAAGTTAGAAATATCTAAAAAATTTCTATTACAAAACTCAGGAATCAAGGAACCAACCCTAGTTCAGACATTGAAAACAAAGAGAGTTCTGAGACCTCATTCGATCCTTGATAAAAAAATAAATAAAAAATAAAAAAAAAACTTTGCTGCTCGTCCCAATCCAAGTAAAACTTGGACATATATAGCTTTCTCGTTCTAAGTTTTCGTACTCAATTACCCACCTTACCCACCGGGAGCCCTTTTAGTCAGGACTCATAAGTTGAGAACTAGTTGAGGACTTTTTGGTTTATGGTTTAAAAAACCTATTTTTCGATCACATTTTGACATCTCATCCGTTCAGTTTTTAGGTTTATATGAGTAGATCATTTTTATAAATTTTCAGCCAAATTTGTATTCGTTAAGATAACAAACTAAATCAAATTAATGGACGAACCAAATCTGTCAAATATGAACCATTCAAGTTCATAATTGATAAATTATACTTATGAATGCCTTAACGATTTTCAATATAGTTAAAAATTTAGAGAAATGATCTATTCATAAATATCTATTAACTTAACGGTCAAGATGTTGATATAAGATCGAAAGTTGGGATAAGCCGAAAAGTCCTCAACAAGTCCTCAACTTAAGGATCCTCATTAGAAGGATCCACATTACCCACTGATATATATATTCAAACCCTTTATTTCATAACTTACCAAATCAAATCATCTTTCAACTTCCTCTTACAGTTCTACCTCGATCACCATTTTTGTGTATGTTAGGTTTGAACGGGGACGAAAAAGAGAGACAACAATACCTTTTCCTTTCTTATTTGCCTCTCCTTATTAATTCTTAATTTAATTATTGATTTTAATAATTTATTACTGCTAAATTAAGGAGTGACGGATTTACCCCTCAAAGCTAGATAATGGAGAATGTAACGGTATGTACATATTTTCGGTTGAGATTACAAATTCATGTACTGTTAATCTGTTATGATTGTTTTGAAACATTAAAATTAGAAATGGATCATTTGTCATATATTATTCTTAAAATTTTTCTTATGAACAATCTTGTTACTTTATTATCATGTTGAATAAAGAAAAAGTTTAAGAAACAGTACATGAAGTTTCCGTCACTGAGAATGAAGATTCCTTGAGTTTCAAAACTATCAAATTAGAAATAGTTATCAAGAAAGAGAAAACAAAATTAATTGGCACATAAAAAGTTTTCACTATTTTCCACCAATTACTAATAAAAAGGTCCGACGTCGTTTCAGTGTCCCGAAACCCTTCTCCTTCAGCTAAACCTCTGACTCTCAGAGTCTCCCCAGTTTCAAAAGCAAAGCATCAATCTTGGGTCCTCTGAGCTTCTCTGCGATTCAGCTACAATCACCCAAACAGGTTCGCCTCACCCCTTTTCAATTTCCTGCTTATTCATCAAGATTTCGTCAACCAATTAGTTTGATTCTGTTAATTTAATCCTTCCTTAATTTCTCATAGTTCGGCTCTAATCACTAATTTGGGTTCTCAAATCAGTAATATTGACGATTCTCAGTTGAAAGATTATATCTTTATGGTGCAGAATGAAAGCCTTTGCATTTGGATTAAACTGCAATGTTAATTCTTTTGATTTGATTATGATTGATATCCTATTCAGATTGGATTTTTAGTTTTGGAATTTGATTGGGAATTTGTTATAACAAGTTCATACACACCCTTTTAGTCACTAAAAACTGTGTCTTTAATCTGATGGGTAACACTGTCTATGTAAACCAGCAGCTACTTGAGTACCCATTTTGAATCGGAACAAGTTGGTATTGATTTTGGGTAGTGACATTTTCGGACTTAAATAGCCGGGTTTTAGGATGGCGTTGGTTGTGATTTGCGGGCAGCCCTGCAGTGGGAAGTCAATGGCTGCCGCCTGCCTAGCTGAGGCTCTGAAAGAATCAGGGTCGAATCATACAGTCAGGGTTATTGATGAAACTTTGTTTCATCTTGACCGTAATCAGAGCTATGCTAATATGCCTGCGGAGAAGAACTTAAGAGGGGTGCTGAGATCTGAAGTTGATAGATCGGTGTCAAGAGACAGTATCATTATAGTAGATTCTTTGAATAGCATCAAGGGGTATAGGTATGAGCTGTGGTGTTTGGCTCGTGCTGCGGGAATAAGGTATTGTGTGGTATATTGTGATGCTGGTGAAACCCATTGTAGAAAGTGGAATGAGGAGCGTAGGGAGAAGGGAGAAGATGCATACAATGATAAGATTTTTGAAGATTTGGTAAGAAGGTTTGAGACACCAGATAGAAGAAATCGGTGGGATTCTCCTTTGTTTGAGTTATGGCCACATAGAGAAGGTATAGTAGGATCTTCAGCTGCTATTCTAGATGCGATTCTGTATCTAACTAAGAAGGTGGACTCAAAGACGCGGGATGTGAAAACTTTACAGCCAACTATTGCAACACAGAACACACGGTTTTCTGAGGCGAACTCTCTGTATGAGTTGGACCGAGCAACACAAGAGGTGTCCAATGCTATTGTGGAAGCACAATCACAGGCACTTGGAGGGCCTTTAAATGGAGTTTCGGTTGGTCAGGGGCTACCACCTATCAATATTTCTAGACCAGTAGGGCTTCCAGAGCTACGAAGCTTGAGGCGAACTTTCATAAAATTGACAGGGCAAACGAGTTTAAGTGGGCGACCGCCACCTTCTGATGCAGACAGCGCAAAGAGGATGTTTGTTGATTACTTGAACAGGGAATTGGCAAATGCTTGAGTGAGGAAAATAAGGTCACTGCTACCTTCAGTTTTTGATACCACTCTGGGTTGCGCCAGATTCTTGCTCTGATAAAACTCCTGCATCGATGGGAATTGCTGCCTTGTTCTGCCTTGCATCTATACTAAGAAGGGCTGTTGCTCATCACTGTACTACCATTCTTACATGTATTATTAAAAACTTTTTTCTTACTCAGTTTTCCTTGTTTCTTACTTTACAATTGATGGCATGGCCTTGAATTTTGAATTCTTCTGAACTATATTCCCAACATGAACAGATAGAGTTTCTTTACGTTGCTGATTAATTCTCTGAGAAGCCAGGGATTTAATGTCATTTTCTATTAAAAGAAACCCATCTTTTTCCCCAAATGGTCAGCACGGGAATCTTGACCACCAATCAAGCCCAAACATAAAGCCTTTGTCTATGGCTATGATTGGTACAGCTCATATTCTATCAGCCCTACTCTGTACTTTGCAGAGTTGGCAAAAACCTACTGTTAACTAATACTTTCCTAATCAGTATTATCATCAATCCCATAATAGTTAATATTTACTAAAAAGGAAATGTATGAAGGTAAATCTTCAATCTTCAGGTTCAAGGTAGAGCTATCTGGTACCAGCTGAAACCAACCCAATTCATTGTTTTTAATTCTGATAATTCTGGGTTTGGTCCAACCACATTTACTGTTTCTCTAATCTGTGACAATGACTCCCTTTTCGTTTAGAATTAACTATGGGAGAGGGGTTAAGCTAATCACATATAAATGACGGCTAAATCACTGCCGTCAATTCATTTTTTTACACCAAATCATGAGGCTAGTTGTTCTCATACGTCATGACATATAAAACAACCAGACCAAATTTAATACGGAAAGTAAATAAAAGTTCAAGACACAATAAATAACAATGATTCCCTTTAATTGGGTTTTTAGTTATTCTATAATTAAATTTTAATGATTGTTTTCGTCTAAATCTGCGAGCCTCTGGATCTGATTAACAATTTGACAGAGAGACACACATGTATATAAAAACCTGAACACACACGAACAGAAACACAAGAACTCCACAAATAACTAGAATTCCTACAAATTTGGACTCACATTAAAGTTTGAGTCTTTCTCTGTTTTTGAGGGCTCTTTGAATCTCACTCTTCTTCTTCAGCGACCCAGTACCAGGTAAGGCATTACCCAAAACCCTAATCCCCATTTTCATGAAGTTGAATCCAATTTGGGTTTTTTTTTGCTTTTTTGTTTTTATGTGGGGTGGTAGTGATTTTGTTTGGTTTTGGATTGGATCTGAGTTGAAAATTTATCTTCCCATTTTGAGATCTGGGATTTTTGGGTGCTCACTGGTTTTGTGTAGAAATGGAAAGTGCTGCATTTGGTTTTGTAACTTGTCATTCTGTGTTTGGTTGCTGCTGTGGAGAAAAAGTTGGAGGCTTGTGATTGGAATCTGCTTTGAATTAGAAGTAGAATAGTTTTGTTTTTCTGTATAACCAATCTGGACTTGACTTTTGTTTGGGACATTGATTGTGATTGGTTGGACTATTGGGTTTACAGGTTTGGTCTTGGTTGATCACTTGTGGAAAGTTTGTTTCTTTTGGAATTTAGTTAGTATTGGTGGTGCTCAAGTTTGAAGCTTTGGTTATATAATTTAGTTCGGGATCGTATAGTTATGATCCTTTCTGGGTTTGGCTCAGGATGAATTAATGAACAATCAGAAAGAGGCGATTCGTGTGTGCTGTTGTGGAAGAAGTGGAGATCACAGTGTCAATGCTTGTAGGAATTGTTCGGATTCATGGTGATATATATAGAAGCTTGAGTGTGATGATAAATGATGGTTTTTGGTCGTCTTGGAGATTTAAGCTGAAGGTTATCTAGTGGGGTTACTTTGAAGTATTTAGGACGGGGTTGCACGATTTTGGACATGAGAAGCTCCTGGTTGAGTAAACTGTCTCTCATTTTTGGCCCTAGACCGCCACTCAACTGGTTACTCTTGTGCCTTGTGAGTGTACTTGCACTAATTGCGGTGTTGGGATCATCATCTTCAAGCTCATTTGATTCTTTAACCCCCAGTTCAGTACCAGACATTTACACAAACTATAGGAGGCTAAAGGAGCAAGCGGCAGTTGATTACTTGGAGCTGAGGTCTCTCTCACTGGGGGGTAGTAAAGAAAAAGAGCTCGGCCTTTGTGGCAGAGATAAAGAACACTCTGTGCCTTGTTACAATGTTTCAGCAAATCTTTTAGCTGGGTATAAAGATGGGGAGGAGTTTGATCGGCATTGTGAAGTATCAAGAGACAGAGAACAGTGTCTAGTTCGTCCCCCTAAAGACTATAAGATCCCTCTGAGGTGGCCAGCTGGTAGGGATGTGATATGGAGTGGAAATGTGAAGATAACCAAAGACCAATTTCTGTCATCTGGAAGCATGACCAAAAGGTGCTTCACAGTTATAGCTATATAACACACTCAAGAACATCTTTGCAAATCATTTCTCCCTTTTGGCTTGTACTTCTCTGCAAAGTCATATTTAACTTCTCACCAAACTACGCAGGTTGATGTTACTAGAAGAAAATCAAATTGCCTTTCACTCTGAGGATGGTTTGATTTTTGATGGTGTCAAGGATTATTCTCGTCAAATTGCGGAGATGCTGGGTTTGAGCAGTGACTCTGAATTTCCACAAGCTGGTGTAAGATTACAGTCAAATTGATGTAACCATTGGATTTCAAAAGAGGCCACAATTGATTGAACTAATACCAATATTGTTTCTTAACTATAAGTTGTATGTTGGAACTAAATGGCATGCAGCTTTTGCTTTTACCAATATGTGATTAATATAAAGCCTGTCCTATCACTACAGGGGCTTATAATATGATACCAGATGCTTCATTTTGATTCTTTTTTATGTGAAACTGCAGGTTCACACAGTACTAGATATTGGTTGTGGTTTTGGTAGCTTTGGTGCTCATTTAGTATCCCTAAAGTTAATGGCTATTTGTATTGCGGCATATGAGGCAACTGGCAGTCAAGTTCAGTTGGCCCTTGAGAGAGGTCTTCCTGCAATGATTGGCAACTTCATCGCAAGACAACTTCCATATCCGTCACTGTCATTTGAAATGGTTCATTGTGCTCAATGTGGTATTCTTTGGGACAAAAAAGGTAATGTTAGGGAGTAGTTATGGTATTCAGCATTTGTATGTTTCCTTTGGATCAAGTATTTGTTCTGAGTCAGACTGTCATTCTCTATCTCCTGCTAATAGCTTAGAGGTTCTTCAATACCATTACTCTCTTGTGTAACCTAAATCAATTCATGTATCAGATGGGATACTTCTTTTAGAAGTTGACCGGGTACTCAAGCCTGGAGGTTACTTTGTTTTAACCTCACCCACAAACCAGCCATATGGAAGTTCATTGACTATGAAGGAGGGCGTAGCTACAGACTCTTCACCGCTGGAAGAATTAACCCAAAAAATCTGTTGGACTCTTCTATCTCAAAAATACGAAACTTTTATCTGGCAGAAAACTGTGGATTCGAATTGCTATTCATCTCGGTAAGGATATTGGCAACATCTAATTACTTTTTGAGAATAATTGTTAGTTTTACATTTAAAATAGTGTTTAGAGCTTTGGTATTGAGTTGGTTATTGTTAGTGTTGTTGAAGAGCTCCTCTCATTTTTCTCTTCGACTTGCTAATGCTTTTTTCCTTGTTCCTTATTTTAGCAAGCAGGGTGCGATTCCACTTTGTCAAGAAGAGCACGAGCTTCAATCATACTATAAGCCCCTAGTATCGTGTATAAGTGGGACCATGAGCAAACGCTGGTCTCCAATCCGGAATAGGTCTAGTTCTCGGTGGAACTCATCTGAGCTTGAAGTTCATGGAAAGTATTGTTCCATTGTACATTTGTTTTTCTTCACTTCACTATCTCTCATCGCTGGAAGGGGCTGTTTCTGAATGTCTTAGCATCATTATGTTAGTTGGATCTGCTAAGACCATTCAATTCTGTTCCCACATCATGGTTATCTGCCAGCATATTGATACCCTTTCTCTTTGCAGGAGTTCAGCCTGATGATTTCTTTGAAGACTTACAGGTTTGGAGATCAGCTTTAAAGAACTACTGGTCTTTGCTTACCCCCTTGATTTTCTCTGACCACCCCAAGAGACCAGGCGATGAAGACCCTTTACCTCCCTTCAACATGATACGCAATGTGCTCGACATGAGTGCTCATTACGGGGGTTTAAATGCTGCTTTTCTGGAGGAAAAGAAATCAGTCTGGGTGATGAATGTTGTGCCTGTTAATGCTCCCTATACTCTCCCTCTCATACTAGATCAAGGTTTTGCTGGTGTTTTGCATGACTGGTAAGTTATTTGTATCAGGTCTTTTGAAGAGCCGGCTAATTGGAATTTAGGAGCTTCTTTCAGGCTAAATTGATCTAGTTTTTGTGCGTTTATCCATACTGTTCAAAAATCCACATTCAGATAAAAAGAACACGTGAAACCGAGGTTGACAAACTTGAATGTAAAAAAAAAAAAAAAAAAGTATGATACCTTTCTGCTCTAGATATCCTGCTTTGTTTCACTTCCTACCAATATTTATTTACTCCAAGTTTCAAGAGGTAGTCATCTATCTATTGATACAGGTGCGAACCATTTCCCACATATCCTCGAACATATGATCTGCTGCATGCAAATGGGCTGCTCTCACTCCTGTCTTCAGAGAGATGCAGCATGATGGACTTATTCTTGGAGATGGACCGGATCCTGCGCCCTGAGGTAGCTTTTTTTGCTCCTTCCTTTTAAAGTTGTACTGCAAGATTATTTTGTAGACGGAGAAGTCAGTTGTTTCCCTTTACTCTTTTTTTATCCTAAGATTGATTCTTTAAAGGGATTTAATTATGTAAGTTGAATACTGTTGCAGTTCCCTTTATTTCTCCCTCATCATTATTTGCCATCTTGGCATGTGATGTCCCTCTAGGCCTCAACAAATTGATTTTGTGATATATTATCATGTAAAAGTTTGTAACTTCCTTATTTTATGTGATGAAACTAACCATTTTGAGACTTGGACTATGACCGATTGTAGGGCTGGGTTGTTCTCTCTGATAAAGTGGGACCTATAGAGATGGCACGCATGTTTGCTACCCAAGTACGTTGGGAAGCAAGGGTGATTGACCCTCAGAATGGCAGTGACCAGAGACTACTCGTATGCCAGAAACCATTTGTGAAAAAATGATTGTTTTACTTCAGGAGGTCTCGTCATTGCGGAAATGTACATTTTTCTTTTAGCTCTGGTAATTTCTCTCATCTTTCAGAAATTCATTTTCAGAAACCGAAATGCAGTCAATGAACTGATTTAGTATTATGAAGTTGTCAGTTCTAAGATACAGGAGGTCTAGACAATAGAAGGTATCTTTCATCCAGTCTCAACTTGTTAGGACTAATATGAGGTCTGGTTAAGCTATTTTCCTAGTGTCAGATGAATGAATAGGTGTTATCTCTCTTCTTTGCTTTTCTTGATACTTAAAATCACATTTTTGTCCAGCCCCAGCCCCATCCTTGTTCACTCAAACAAAGAACCAGAGGGCAATGGTCTGTCTGGCAATGACTTCTTTGCATTGCCTAGTGGACATAGTTTTCAGAACATGAGAGAGAGTGGTGTTTAAGATCCTTTCGAAGCAAAGAAGGTGGTGTCTTTCGGAATTTAACTATGCTGTATTTGTGTTCCTTATCAGATTATGATCAATTTGGCAACAGACATACATGCTCAGAATCCGAAGAACCTTGAAGATGCTCATCAGTCATGACTGGACTAGGAGCATGTGGAAGCTGTAGATTAGAAGGCTTGGCACAGAAGTAGCTGCAACTCAATTTTGTTAAGGCGTTTGTAGCAATTCATTCATCCATATTTTTTTTCTTTGTTACATTTTCTCTAATGTTTTCTCTCGTTTTATTTTTATTTTTATTTTTTTATATTAATCTTGATAATGAACTTCACGTTCTTGTAAGAACAAAGCAATACTGTTGAGTAAAGAATGTCGGTACGTCCACGAAGTGTATATGTACTGATATTCTCTCTAGAATTCTTGTCTATTGATTTCATTCTGTACTTGAATTTACAGAAACCAGTATGTTTTTATGTAACTAACCAATCATTCCCATTTTTGAACTCCAAGTTCAGAATTATAGTTCTCAAATCAGTTAGAGTGATGGGATACAAAGAGAAAGTGCTTAATTCTCTCTTAGATAGTTTCCAAATTATTGGCAGTCAGGTTTAAGATGGAAGTTCTGGAGCGCTCTTTGTCTTCTCCTTTTGGGAATACCTGTCCCTTTTGGGAACACCTCTCCGAGGTAAGACTTCAACCAACAGCTTTAAGTGACCTATACTCCTTGTTCTTATAGGACTGTGTTAGATTTATTTCTCTATAAAACGACCGGTTCTTGTTTTACTTTTTTCGGTTTTTGGATAATTAGTTCTTGTTTTACTTATCCCCTCATCTAAGAGCAACACTGGCCAGACATGACCAGAATAAAAAAATTGAACAAGCACGCTTCAGCTACCTTCAGTAGCTACTTATCAGCATGGCCTGATCTTCTCTTTTTGGTTTTGGACAAGTTGTTGGAACCCATCGACCATGTTCGTTGTGCTGCTGTCTGCAAGCAATGGCAGTCTCTTGCAAAAGAATATAATCTTGCGACGCAGCGATGGAGCAGGGTAGCTCCTATGCTCATGATTTCCGGCAGATCATCTACATCGATGTTCAGTGTTTCCGAAGGAAAAAGCTACATTAAAAATGTTCAGCTTCCGAACAAACATAAGAAAATTTGTGGCTCTAGCCATGGTTGGTTGGCCATAGTAGACAAAACTAGTCAGGACATAACTCTGGTGAACCCCTTTGCACAAGCAATGGCGCCCATTCATCTCCCTCATTTTGAGGAGAACGTCTCAAAGGTCATCCTTTCTGCCGGTCCTGCTTTGAACCCAACAAGTTATATGGTTGTAGCAATCTACAATTCGACGAAGTTGTCTGTTCTTAGAGGAGGAGAGGAAGATTGGAATTGCATCAGACTACCAGACAAACTATTTGACAGTCTTACTGATGTTATAATTTATAAAGGCCAGATCTACGCAGTATCAGTTTGTGGAAAGATCGTGTCAATCAATGTTAGCAAGTGTGTTATCAACTCTTCACATTCTCAAGAATCACTGGATGTTCGGGTGTTCATGACTTGCAGTAGGGAATTTAGGTATTGTGATGAGGCCTATCTCGTGGAATCAACCAAGGGGCACCTTTGGCACGTACAAAGTTGTTACATTGGAGTAACACAATTCGACGGCAGTGTACTTTTCGAAAAGAGTTTCAGGGTATACAAGGTGGAGTTCATCGATACAGATGGTTGCATGGTGAAGCATGTTGAGGTAAAAACCATAGAAGATGAGGCATTGTTCCTTGGCAAAAATTATTCATTATCTGTTTCGGCTTCAAAGCTTCCAGGGTACCGGCTAAATTCCATATACTACACTGGAGATTCGGAATCTGTTATGACAATTTATGATGTAGAGTTGGGAACTGCTTGCTATCCCAATTGTGGCCAAAAGCCACCCGGACTCTGGATTGCGCCACCGTTTAAGGGCCTCTGCTAGCTCCTAGCTAGTTCATTCACAAGCTGTACTAATATATGACACATTTCTTATGTAGCTAGCTAGCTATATTTTCATATTTTCTTTGGTTACAAGCTAGGTTTAATTTTCATATGTTACACTACTCTTTTTCAAAATTTTTCCCAAATTATGTGACTATACACAGAGCAATATAATGAAATTATTGACAGTCAGGTAATTAAACTATTGAAGTTTTGTAGCTCTTGGTCTTCTTCTTCTGGTGGGAATACCTCTCCCAGATAGACTTTAACTAACAGCTTAGCCGACATATATATATATATATACAGATTTTCTCAGGTGCGGACGTCTGCACCAAAATTTTGGTGCGGATTTCTATTTTTTCACCACTTCCCAATCGAATTTCCTCAAACTTCCTTCTAGACATATCTAGATCATCTTGTGTAGATCATCTCTGCAAAATTTCAGCAAATTTGGTGATCGTTAAGGCCCTCAAAATCGAAAAACAAATCTGACGGACTGAATTCTATCCGGTTCAGGTATA
>NC_020494.1:17402537-17418227 GCF_000184155.1 Fragaria vesca subsp. vesca | reverse complement strand
AGTCCGTCCATTTGTTTTTCGAGTTTGAGGGCCTTAACGATCACCAAATTGGCTGAAATTTTGCAGAGATGATCTACACAATATTACCTAGATACTAAACGGTGGAGATGAGGAAATTCGATCGAAAAGTGGTGCAAAAATGGAAATCCGCACCAAAAAATTGGTGCGGACGTCCGCAGCTGAGAAAATTCGTATATATATACATATTCTTTGTTCATATAGGATTGTGTTTGTTCTTTATAATCTTGTTTTCTTGTCCCTCAATTAAGAGCAACACCGGCGAGACATGACCAAGTGGAAAAAATTGAATGAGCATGCTTGACGCTTCAGCTACCTTCAATACCTACTTAACAATGGAAAATTCTACAATGAGTTAATGTAAAATTTTACAATGAGTTAATGCATGTCATGTATCAACTCATTGTAGAATTTTGCATTAAGGGTAAGAGTAGGGTGTGTTAATGCATCTCATTTTACAACTTTATGACATAGTTGATGCATGACATGCATTAACACACCCTAGCCTTACCCCTTAAGAGCATCTCCAACAGCTTCCCCATTTTCTCGATTTTCTCTATTTTGAAGAAGATTTTGGGTGTTTTTCTCTAACAGATTATTCCTTAAAACTTTCTTCAAAATGGGAAATGTGAGGAGAGAGAAACTCAAATTCTCCATATTTGCAGCAAACTCTATAATTTTATAGAAGAATTTAGGGAATGATCAAGAAATCTCCAAATTGGGGAATATGTTGGAGTTTGAGAAAAAAAAAATTGCTTGAAACATTGACTTTTCCTTTCCCATTATAGAGAAATTTTGAGGAAACTGTTGGAGATGCTCTAACAATATAACCATTGGTCTCTTCTCAAATTAACTAGAGTGATAAATTACAAAGAGAACTGTGC
Organism: Fragaria vesca subsp. vesca; assembly: GCF_000184155.1. Lineage (NCBI taxonomy): Eukaryota > Viridiplantae > Streptophyta > Magnoliopsida > Rosales > Rosaceae > Fragaria > Fragaria vesca. Next base: position 17,417,325 of record NC_020494.1, on the reverse strand, counting down.
TTAATTCTCTCTTAGATAGTCTCCAAATTAGATACTTTAGTGTTTTCCTTGGTTAACAATATAACAATTATTAGTGTTTTCCTTGTTCCTATAGGATTGTGTTTGAGTTTTTTTTTTATCAACTATTGTGTTTGAGTTATTTCTTTATAAAACGGCTACTTCTTGTTTTACTTATCCCCTCATCTAAGAGCAACACTGGCGAGACATGACCAGAATAAAAAAATTGAACAAGCACGCTTCAGCTACCTTCAGTAGCTACTTATCAGCATGGCCTGATCTTCTCTTTTTGGTTTTGGACAAGTTGTTGGAACCCATCGACCATGTCCGTTGTGCTGCCGTCTGCAAGCAATGGCAATCTCTTGGAAAAGAATATAATCTTGCGACGCAGCGATGGAGCAGGGTAGCTCCTATGCTCATGATTTCCGGCAGATCATCTACATCGATGTTCAGTGTTTCCGAAGGAAAAAGCTACATTAAAAATGTTCAGCTTCCGAACAAACATAACAGGATTTGTGGCTCTAGCCATGGTTGGTTGGCCATAGTAGACAAAACTAGTCAGGACATAACTCTTGTGAACCCCTTTGCACAAGCAATGGTGCCCATTAATCTCCCTCATTTTAAGGAGAACGTCTCAAAGGTCATCCTTTCTGCCGATCCTGCTTTGAATCCAACAAGTTATATGGTTGTAGCAATCTACAATTCGACAAAGTTAGCTGTTCTTAGAGGAGGAGAGGAAGATTGGAATTGCATCAGACTACCAGACAAACTATTTGACAGTCTTACTGATGTTATAATTTATAAAGGCCAGATCTACGCAGTATCAGTTTGTGGAAAGATTGTGTCAATCAATGTTAACAACTGTGTTATCAACTCTTCACATTCTCAAGAATCACTGGATGTTCGGGTGTTCATGACTCGCAGTAGGAAATTTAGATTTAGGGAATGTGATGAGGCCTATCTCGTGGAATCAACCAAGGGACACCTATGGCACGTACAAAGACGTAACATAGGAGAAACACAATTTGATGGCAGTATACTTTTCGAAGATGGATTTAGGGTAGACGAGGTTGAGTTCAGCGATACAGATGGTTGCATGGTAAAGCATGTTGAGGTAGAAAGCATAGGAGATGAGGCTTTGTTCCTTGGCAAAAATTATTCAGTATCTGTTTCGGCTTCAAAGCTTCCATGGTGCCTGCCAAATTCCATATACTTCACTGGAGATTTGGAATCTGTTATGACAATTTACGATGTAGATCAGTTGGGAACTGCTTGTGCAGCTTGCGATCCAAATTATGGCCAAAAGCCACCCGGACTCTGGATTACGCCACCATTTAAGGGCCTCTGCTAACTCCTAGCTAGTTTATTTACAAGCTGTACTATTATATGACACATTTGTTATGTAGCTAGATATTCATATTTTCTTTGGTGACAAGCTAGGTTTTCATATGTTACAATGAAATTATTGACAGGTAAACTATTGAAGTTTTGGCACTCTCGGTCTTCCTCTTCTTCTGGTGGGAATACCTTTCCCAGATAGACTCTAACTAACAGCTTAGGTGACCTATATATTCCTTGTTCGTATAGGATTGTGTTTGCTCTTGTCCCTCATCTAAGAGCAACATTGGAGAGACATGACCGAATTGAAAAAATTGAACGAGCATGCTTCAGCTACCTTTAATAGCTACGTAACAGCATGGCCTGATCTTCTCTTTATGGTTCTGGACAAGTTGTTGGAACCTATTGATCGACCATGTTCGTTGTGCTGTTGTCTGCAAGCAATGGCAGTCTCTTGCAAAACAATAAAATTTTGCGACGCAGCGCTGGAGCAATGTACTTCCTATGCTCATGACTTCTGCAGGACCCTCTTCAGTGCTGCGCAGTGTCCGAAGAGAAAAGGTACATTAAAAAGTTTCAGCTTCCTTGCAAATCAAAGAGGTTTTGTGGCTCTAGCCATGGTTGGTTGGCCATAGTAGACGAAAGTAGTATGGACATAACTCTAGTGAACCCTTTTGCACAAGCAATGGCGCCCATTCATCTCCCTCATTTGCATGGAGTAGTCCCAAAGGTCATCCTTTCTGCCGATCCTGCTTTGAATCAGACAAGTTATATGGTTGTAGCAATCTACAATTCGGAAAAGTTGGCTGTTCTTAGAGGAGAGGAAGATTGGAGTCACTTCCACATAGGATACGATCTTAGTGATGCTATATTTCATAAACAAAATCTACATGGTATCAGTTAAGGGAAGTATTCTGTCAATGTGTGTTATCTACTCTAGACTTCGGGAATTCAGGCCTCATATAAGTAATCCATTTGATAAGTATCAGGCACATATTGTGGAATCAACCAAGGGAGACCTATGGCACGTACTAACATGTGGAGAGACATTCAAGGTATACAAGGTGGTGTTCAGCGATGCAGATGGTTCAATGGTGAAGCATGTTGAGGTAGAAACTATAGGAGATGAGGCTTTATTCCTTGGCAAAAATAATTCTATCTCTCTTTCTGCTACAAAGCATATACTACACTGGGGATTCGGACACATTTGTTATGAGAATTTTCGATGTAGAGTTGGGAACCGATTCTGCAAAATACTACCCATATCCTTCTTCGTACAGTCAAATTCCACCCGGCCTCTGGATTACACCGCAGTTTAAGGGCCTCTGCTAGCTCTTAGTTCATTTACAAGCTGTTCTGTTATGGTGCTTTTCTTCTGCAACTAGATTTTCATGTCTTACACTACTCTTTTTCAAGAATGTTCCCAAATTATGTGAAATTATATGCAGAGGCACTGTTCTTGTAAGTTCATCAGTAAGATTACAGATGAGAATGAAAACACGAAAGTCATTTTGTTTTAATCTACAGCCTAATACATGAGGTTATGAACCCTCTACTAATGGCTCGACCACTCTGTTTCTTCTTCTATCTCTCATCGCCATTTTCTCCCCATATCTCTGGAAAATATCCGCCAAATCAACCATCCCGGCCTCCCTTAATTTCTTCCCCACCTCCTCAAACATTGCCACCCCTTCCTCATTAGAGTAGTAATGCAAAAACTGGTTATAATTGAATCTAGGTACCTCAAGCCCTCTTTTTGTCGCTCTCTCCACATACTTGGTGGCTTCCAATGACTTCCCTGCCTTAACCAAACCCCCAACGAAAATAGTGTCGAAATTCACAAGCGGATCCTTCCCCTTCCTCCCTCTCTTTCCCATATGCCCCTGCAATAACATGACATATGTGTGCATGTTAGGCTCACGCCCCCTCTTGATCATCTCCCTAAACACTTGCGTCGCTTCCCCTGGCCTTTTCAACCTCAACAGCCCCTTCATCAACCCATGGTACACACTGATATCCGGCTTCTCAATCCCTTCCACAATCCCATAAGCCTCGTTGACTCTCCTCCTCGCCAAAAGACCATAAACCAGTGCCCCCAACGTCAAGCTATCCGCCTCAATCCCTCTCTCGCGCATTTCATCAAACACAACACGTGCATTCTCAACCTTCCCCTTCTTACACATCCACTCAATCACAAGCCTATAACTCGAAAGCCCCAAGTCCCCCATCCTCTTCACCCTCATCATCTGAAACAGCGTCATGGCCTCGACATCCCGATTCGTTTTAAAAAGAGTCTCCATCATCTTCTCAACAGCACCAACACAAGGATCAAACCCTTCATCCACCATCAAGTTCCAAATCTTGGAAGCCTCAACCAGGTCCCCCACATCACAAAACCCATCAATCAAACACTTATAAGTAACCCCATCAACCCCAATCATCTCCTTCAACTTAAACACCACAAACTTAGCCTCCTCCACAAGTCTCAACCCACAAAGACTCTTAACCACCTTGTTCAAAATCTCCTTATCACACTCGATTCCACGACTACTCATGACATGAAAAAACTCCACGCATTTCTTCAACTCTCTAGCCTTAGCAAGAGTTTTCAACGCAATGATGAAGGTGGCATGATTAACCAAACGACGCCGTCCCATCTCATTGATCAACTCCCAGAACAGATCGATGTTCCGGGACTTTCCGACGACGTCGAGCATTTTGTTCAGCGAAACTGCGGTGTGGGCGAAAGTGGGGTTGGCCTGCTGGGTGTACTGGTAGAAGAGATAGACGGGACGCCATGAGAGAGGGAAGTTGTTGCAGACTTGGAGGAAGAACTCGTGGGTGAGGTTGAAGCTGAGTGAGTTGAGATTGGAGTGGAGGCGCGGCTCCGGCGAGTTCTGTTGTTGGTAGAGGATGGTACAGACGCGGAGGAGGTGGGCCGGGTCGACTGGGGACGGTGGGTTGGCGAGTCGGGGAGGAGTCGACTCGGTTGTGAGGAAGCGGAGGAGGAGGTTTTGCAGGGGTTTTGTGAGGGTTTGTCTTTGTCTCGCTATCATTTTGCATTCTGACTTGTGTAATTAGCTATTTATATGGAAAAATGAAATGCCTTTCTTACCCAAAATCTTGTGAATTGTATACAATTTATTTGAAAATGCCTTCACTATTTCTTAACCATGATCCATGAAAATATGAATAATGGTATGGTACCAAGGGAAACACTTGCGTTTCCTATACTTTCATTAGTTTATACGCATAGATCTTACTCGTGTTTATGAAAATGTTGTGTACAATAAATCGTGTCAAAATGTTATGCAATCATTTGGTGTGATAAAGTTAGTCAAGCTGTCTACTATGACACCGTTATGTTTAGAGTTTGAGTTCCAACTCCCACAAGTTTATAGCCAACATGTTTAAATGGTTTTTTGGTTTATGCATCTGTGGCGAAAGTGTAGTTTGGCTTTTGTTAGAAGACTCTCGTGGATCTCGGTTCGGATACTGATAGTGTGTTACTAAATTGGTAACTTAACTGAGATGACTTGTTTACTCTAAACTCTAAAGTCACATTGAGGCATCATATCAGTCTTTACATCTATTATATTTGGATGAAACTTGCTTTCTTATTCAACTCTCTCACACCAAAATTAATCTTTTTGGCCAATGAAGAAATGAAATAGATATCTCTATAATTTCGTGTAGTGATTAAATGAAAATATGAAAATGGAAAAAGATTAAAGTTTTCAAAAACCTCAAAAATGGCTCCGATAGAAGGGCAAGTATTCAAAGGGCTCTCCTGTCACACAAAGTCACAAATTGCGCCCTTCCTCTTTAAAAAATAAGAAGGGACGGTCCGGATCCGGTCATGGTCACCCCGCGACTTGCTCGAACTTTAACGCCGGGTCGTTTTCTTATTTAAGGCCACCCTCAAACTCCTCCTCTATTTCAGTTGTACCTATTGATCACATCGTCTTCCTCCTCCAATTAAACCCCCTACACCCCGCACTCATTTCCTCTCTGATCATCTTCTTTCCTCTGCAACGATGTCGTCGCCCGAGAAGGAGAGAGAGACCCAGGTTTACATGGCCAAGCTCGCCGAGCAGGCTGAACGCTACGAAGGTCACTCATTCACACTCTGATCTAGTATTCGTCTTCTGATTTATGTTTGTGTTTGTCAAAACTGTCATATATTTCTTCATTGATGTTGTTGAGAGCTTCAGCATTATACATATCTGATACTACAGTGTTAGAGACGTAGGCTAGGGTCTGAAGTTGATTAGGGTTTGAAGTCTAAACTGATATAAGGAGAACTGAATCTGCTGAATAATAATTTCTTAAAAGTACGTAGTGATCGGAAACGAGTCATTGACTATTGTTTGTATTTGATTAATGGGGCAGAAATGGTAGAGTGTATGAAGAAAGTTGCGAAACTTGATCTTGAGCTGACTGTGGAGGAGAGGAATCTTCTGTCTGTGGGATACAAAAATGTGATAGGTGCTCGAAGGGCCTCGTGGCGCATTATGTCTTCGATTGAGCAAAAGGAAGAGTCTAAGGGGAATGAGCACAATGTCAAACTGATCAAGAGTTACCGCCAGAAGGTGGAGGAGGAACTCTCCAAGATTTGCAGTGACATTCTCACTATCATTGACAAGCACCTCATTCCCTCTTCCAGCTCCGGAGAGGCCACTGTTTTCTATTACAAGATGTGAGTCACTTATCTAACCATCTCAATCAAACAGAAGATAAACATTACGCGTTCGATCTGTTGTTCTGTGATACTATTTGGAATCAATAGTGTTGTTCAGACTAATGGGTTATAGCATTCGTGTTTTAGGAAAGGTGACTATTACCGGTACCTTGCTGAGTTCAAGACTGAACAGGACAGAAAAGAGGCAGCTGAACAGTCACTCAAGGGATATGAGGCATGTTAACTCCACCACTCTTATATGAATGCTTCATCAAAACTAACATATATGTCACTCTTTGACCTAACTATGACTTGGTGGGCTCTCCCATGTCAGGCTGCTTCAGCCACTGCAAACACAGATCTACCATCGACCCACCCAATCCGTCTTGGTCTAGCTCTCAACTTTTCTGTCTTCTACTATGAGATTATGAATTCTCCTGAGAGGTATATTATTACGTGACGTATGTTGCCATCTTTTCTTGTTCTTCGTCTGATCGAATAGTTAGTTCCTGATATGATGTTTGTTATTGTAACCTTTAGGGCTTGTCATTTGGCTAAACAAGCTTTTGATGAGGCAATTGCAGAGTTGGACACCTTGAGTGAGGAGTCATACAAGGACAGCACCCTTATCATGCAATTGTTGAGAGACAACCTCACTCTCTGGACCTCTGATTTGCCTGAAGATGGAGGTATAGTCTAGTGCATGTAGTTGGTAACCAGAAACAAAGATTAGCCTTTCCTTCTTTCCTAATTCTCATCCATTTTAAACTTCTTGTACGATCGAGGAAGACTCTTCTCTCTATCAGCTGTGAAACATAAATCAGATTCCAGATATATAGAAGAGACTTGTGACATGTAAATACTTTTGTACAGGTGATGACAATTTTAAAGCCGAAGAAAGCAAATCTACCGAGCCTAATTCTGCTGCGGTATGTTCTTAACCTTTCTCTTGAAGGGTTTTGCTAATACTTATTACCCTTCACCAACCCCTAAACATGTTGGTATTTGCAGACTTGATGTTGAGGACTTGAGGTACCTGAATTAGCCCGGTACACGCCAATCCGACTTTGGCAAGAGGCGACCTTCCTTTAAGCTTTTTCTCACTCCGTTTTCACGAGGGGATTGACTGAAGGACGTAGACATTTCATTTTATGATATATATTCATCCTTTTAGCTACCAAAGGAGATAGGATTTTGATCAATTGTCTGCAGTTGCACTTTGTTTTTTGATATACTATCAGTTGTTTGTTTTCGCTTTATGCTCTCTTTTATGTAAACTTATGTTAAGTAATGGATGCTATGGATTTCTTGTTTGTCACCTCTTCTAGCGCGCCATCCCCAAGGTTCATACACTTACAAGTTGATTTGAAAGAACTTGTGCCAAATACTTTCTTCCACTATCTTAAGAAGTAGCCAAAAGTAGTTATTCGAAAATTCTTCTACTCACCAAAGTGCAAATGAACCGAGCAACTAATATGCAATATTTTGATCCAGTACGTCATCCATGTCATATTATCATACATATATACTAATCCATTAACAAAATTGAAACCTAAAAAACTAATTCTATATGGTACCGACACAGGAGGTGTGAACCTAAGGTCGAAGAAGAAAATGTCTGTTTTTGCTAAGATAGAAGCTCGATTTCATTAGTTAAGAAGTTAGATTCGTTAGTTGATGATCGTAGACACCATAGGATTTGTATGATTCTGGTTCGAGTTTTGATGAATGCTGGTATAATTTTGAAACCGGAATTTTTTAATTGCAGCTCAAATTTGAGCAAGTTTCCGAGAAGATGCAAGTGAACCGAGCAACTAATATGCAATATTTTGATCCAGTCATCCACGTCACACTATCATACATATATACTAATCCGTTAACAAAATTGAAACCCAAAAAAACTAATTCTATATGGTACCGACACAGAAAGTGTGGACCTAAGGTCGAAGAAGAAAATGTCTGTTTTTGCTAAGATAGAAGCTCGATTTCATTAGTTAAGAAGTTAGATTCGTTAGTTGATGATCGTAGACACCAAAGAATTTGTATGATTCTGGTTTGAGTTTTGATGAATGCTGGTATAATTTTTTAATTACAACTCAAATTTGAGCAAGTTTTCGAGAACTTGGAGCCAAGGTGCAAGTGAACAGAGCAACGAATATGCAATATTTTGATCCAGTCATCCACGTCACACTATATACATATATACTAATCCGTTAACAAAATTGAAACCCAAAAAACTAATTCTATACGGTACCGACACAGAAAGTGTGGACCTAAGGTCGAAGAAGAAAATGTCTGTTTTTACTAAGAGAGGCTCGATTTCTTTAGTTAAGAAGTTAGATTCGTTAGTTGATAATCGTAGACACCATAGGATTTGTATGATTCTGGTTCGAGTTTTGATGAATGTTGGTATAATTTTGAAACCGGAATTTTTTAATTGTAGCTCAAATTTGAGCAAGTTTTCGAGAACTTGGAGCCAAGATGCAAGTGAACCGAGCAACTAATATGCAATATTTTGATCCAGTCATCCACGTCACACTATCATACATATATACTATTCCGTTAACAAAATTGAAACAAAAAAAACTAATTCTATATGGTACCGACACAGGAGGTGTGGACCTAAGGTCGAAGAAGAAAATGTTTGTTTTTACTAAGATAGAAGCTCAATTTCATTAGTTAAGAAGTTAGATTCGTTAGTTGATGATCGTAGACAATATAGGATTTGTATGATTCTAGTTCGAGTTTTGATGAATGCTGGTATAATTTTGAAACCGGAATTTTTTAATTGCAGCTCAAATGTGAGCAAGTTTTCAAGAACTTGGAGCCAAGGTGCAAGTGAACCGAGCAACTAATATGCAATATTTTAATCTAGTCATCCACGTCACATTATCATACATATATACTAATCCGTTAACAAAATTGAAACCCAAAAAAACTAATTCTATATGGTACCGACACAGGAGGTGTGGACCTAAGGTTGAAGAAGAAAATGTCTGTTTTTGCTAAGATAGAAGCCTGATTTCATTAGTTAAGAAGTTAGATTCGTTAGTTGATGATCGTAGACACCATACGATTTGTATGATTCTGGTTTGAGTTTTGATGAATGCTGGTATAATTTTGAAACCAGAATTTTTAATTGCAGCTCAAATTTGAGCAAGTTTTCGAGAACTTGGAGCCGTTGGCATGGGTTTGCCTGAAGCTCGTGGTGTTCAGGTGACCGCGATTAGAGATTTTTGCTTTGAGAGGTTGACTCAATGGATCTCTGGCGCCCTCATTATCCATCGTGACAATGGATCAGGGAAGACCAGGTGCATTGATGCAGTCATTACCCAGCTCCATGCTCTAACGGCATTAGATCAGGTTGCTGAGCATTGCACCTTAGCCATTGTGGAGATAGATCTCCTATATGTTGTCACTCCCGGTCGCCTATTCTCTGCCATTGCCACCGAGATGGGCATACATATAGGAGATGGAGATGATGGAGCGTTCCACGCCGTTCAAGCACATGTTTCCTGCCAGACACAGAGCTACATGATGTAAGCAAATTCTTACTGAGTTTTATCCTCTACGCATGCATATGTTGATTTAGAAGGTTCTATTACATGATTGTACGTAGTAGCAGATCATATGGACAAGTGCCTCCAGGATGAGGCATGGATTGTCGAGTTTGGCAAGCTCATCGACTTGACAGACATGGTTGAGCTCACATTGATTGGTAAGCACTAAAACTGGAAAACATATGAATTATAGTTTATCATTGTTTCATGTGCGTGAGCTTTTAGGTTCGAAACTGTACAAGTTTATCTTGATGTATTGTTTGCAGACGTTGCAATTGGAGAACTTTCTTTTCTTTTAGATGAGTAAAGCTAGAAGCAAGCCCGGACTTGATAGGAGTCCTAGGAGCCCATCGACTCAGGGCCCAAAGATCTTAGGGGCCCTAAAAGAAAAAAATAAAGCTCATTTTATGATCAAATATAGTTAAATAATTAATGGAAATGACAATTAATGTCACAGCTCCATTTCTAAACACAATTAGAGGAAAATAATGGTACTGACTGTAATTAAGGGGCCAAAACAAGAGGATCAAACATGTTCTTATCGTAATTAGTGTTAACATTTAATTTAATTTCTACTCGAAATTGTACCCAAAACAAAATAAGGTAAGTTTTTTTGAAAAAAAAGAAAAAGAAAAGGTAAGAGCTTAAAATAGGTTTCATAATGTAAATAAAATTCTTAAAATATAATCATCAGAACATTTTGGATATGATGTTCTATAATTAGATTTTGAGTTCATAGTTTCAGTTTCTGAAATATCTTCATATATATATATAATTAAAAAATTTAGAATTAAACTATAATTTAAAGGGCCAGCTTTGAAATTTCGACTCAGACCTCAAAATCTCAGATCCGGGCCTGGCTAGAAGTGCAGTTGAAAATTTTGATAATGGTAATGGTAATGCAGGTACTCGTTGGAATGTGGATGAGTTTGACATGAACATTCTTACCGAGCACTTGCGTATTCTACCATACATGGAAAACCAAATTTTTGAGATCGTCAACGACATGCTCAGAGGCTGACATACATCCTCCAGACATTGGGCCTTTAGGAGCATGTGTGGCTAGGTTCATTGCTTTCCTCACATACGCAAGTATAATGTTGATTTTATAGGAGCAACAAAGCAACTTAAATAAAGGCATTCTTAAATACCAGCTCTTACAATTACAGAACATAACTTATCCAAGTAATGAATTTAACACAAGTACATAAGTAGAACACTAGAACATAAGCTGTCGTCAGTTATAAATTCATCTGGGATAAACCATTTCCCTATAACCGTTTCCTCTTTTGATACCTGCAATAAACCAGTGAGAGACTTGTTAGAACTCCAAATTAGAATTCTCAAAACGATTGGAGAGAGAAGAATTAGTACCTAAAATGCTCAACAAAAGCCTTATCACGATTTTCAATCACATGTTCACATAATCTATGATATGTTCTGTAAATGCTTGAAAAATTAATATTTTTCTCTTCTATTTATTAGTATGGCAATTGAACGATTTGGAATTCAACTTGGAGAGCCACTGGTTCATGGCGAAAACATGGTAATAATTTTTCTTACATATTATGATTTATTTTACGCATATAATAAATTTTTCCTATTATAAATTTTTTTTTTTACATTACTAAATCATTTTCCAAACTTACAGGTTCCAATACCAGTACAAGTGATGGATGAAGTTCTCAACAAAGTGCAAGAGGACAAAGCTATACACCATAACAAACAAACATCCTCGCAGGTAAACTACAAGAAAAGGGAGTCTATAACAGAAAATTCTATATAACAGCTCTTTGATTCTTAGGATCAAAAGCTCTACACCAGCCCTATAACTCACTATACGAGAATAGTAAAACTGCACTGTAAAAGCATCCTACAGTAACAAAACAAAACATTTGGATTCTGTATTGTACAATCACTATTGATCTTATATATGTGTCGGTGTGAACCATATCATCCTATGATTTTGTGCCCCATCAGATGCTAACAAAACAAAAGCAAGCTAATGGTTTTCTATGTTGGGACACGTAGCCTTACTAGCTAGGTATACGAATAAACTAGGGCTCTTCTTAATAATTAAGTTTAACGGGAAAATTGAAGAACAAAACCAATCAACAACCTTAGAATCTTCATCCATGCCTCGGTTTTATTTTCATTGAAATGCCAGTCACTACATTAACGGGGAACCAACTCTTCTTCTGGTGGGAATTACGTACCCACTAGAATCACCAAAAAATCTATGCTTTTAAGTAGAGCTAGCTATCCCTTTACATGTGTTGTATAAGGACTATCACAACTTGCAAGTCATTCACTTTTAGGTACCTCGTCTACTTGGACTGATTTCAAAATTAGTAGTCGGACAAATCTGATTGGCAAAACTGGTTCAAACAACAACCTTTCTAGCTAAGGCTAAGGCTTTACTTCTTTCCCCTTTTTTTTTTTTTTTCTTTTTACAGGTGCTCGATTTAGTCATACTGAAATTTGTCAATGAAAATAAATGGAATGCAACAGCTACTGAGATTATAGAAGAATATAACACCATATGTGCAGCAAAACAGATGGCGGCAAAAAACCTGAGTCAAGTTAAATCAATCTGCAGCAGACTCAATTCTAATGTAAGTATTGATCTTTAAGATGTCCATTAAAACTTTGGTGAAGACACCAACTCCAGATACCGAACCAAAATGTATAGCTTTTAATAAAAAGATTACTTGGTCCAAAACTCAAAATACTGACTTGCAAAAATTACTTGATGCAGATTCTATGCTTAACTTCTGTTTGGAAAACATTTAGGCTCTTAACTGAACAGAAACTTAAGCCAAGTTAGACTAGAACTGAACTAAACGTAAGAACAAAGTTTAATATAAACACAAATAGATGTTAGGATTACCTTTGAATCCCAAAAATACTTCTGAAACTAGTACTTCTTCCTAATCATGTATTCTCTTCTGCCATCTCTTCCCTTTACTCTTCTTACCTCTATATTTTCATTCTAACAGTCCTATCTCTGTTCATATATCCATTTCCACCAACTCAAGATATGTCTTACTCTATAAACGTACTCTAACTTGTGTTCAAATAAGTTTAAATGCTGACATTCAAATAAGATTCCATATGTCCTATATATCTAATAAAAAGTTAATAAAGCATGTTAACAAATAAATGTTTTTTATTTTTACAGGGTGGAATAGTCTGGAGGCGAAATGCAATTACCATACCTCAAATTTCTTACATCCTAGACCTCAAGCTCATTGCCGTGGTGGAGGCTGAGTTAGAGATCCTTGAGCCAGAGGCTAACTGAAAGTTATGTCAATAGTGCATCGATTAGGATCATGATATGGTATTGGACAATACGAAAGACAAACTAAATGCAATTTTGTTTTGTTGGCCACGGACTACTACCACCGCTCCTTTTGTTCCAGTTTGGTTTCTCCGCTGTCTCGTCATGTTTTGTTGACTTTGTCTATTTCCCATTTTCCCCTGGTAATTATTTTTATTTCAATTTTATCATTTTCCCAAATTTTATCTTGCCCCCATACACATCTCATGTAGCCAGATGTGTCCCGAAAATAGGCTTTGTAATTGGTCCGGTTTCGAGTCGGTCTGGTCTGATCCGATCTTAATAAGGCGATTTGGATTGGATTCTAATTATTAAAATACAGTTTTTACTGTATCCGATCTATTTAAAGAAGTTTGGATTCATACCGGATCTTAAAAAACTGCAAAAATTTGAATAACAGCTTGATTGAACTAGATCTATTGTAGGCCGTTAGATTGTTAGGGTAATGAAAAGATAAAACATAAAACGGGGAGTTGCAATAGTTTGCTATTGTTGAGACTTGCAATAGTTTACTTTATATTTGTCAATACCTTGCTAAGTTTGAAAATTTGAATTGCTATTAATGCTTAATGTTATTATTCTTTTTTATCAGGTAAATTACAACTGCATGAGTCGAATGCACAACCTTCCACTTATTAGACTAAATAGTACTGAGCATGCTTAATGTTATTTTGTGTCCAAGTTTGTATGAATTTTTGGAAACTTGGAATATTAGAAATATGTATTTTTTTAACATGGAATTAAATGGTATGAGTTGACAAAGTTGTATGAAAATTTCGAAATGGTAGGCTTTTGCCTTTGCTAAAAGTGACGTGTTTACATATCAAAGATGTGGTATTTCAAGTCTTCAACGTCTTATACAAGACGGAAATTAGTTTGATAACGTAGGGGTAATAACTTTATAGAATGGAGATGGAGAAGGGGGAAGATACTTTATCCCTCTGAGTTATTGGAATTTAAAATTACTAAACTTTGAAAACTTACTTGTTAGTTTGCCAAATAAACTGCGTTTATATGAGCTGCTTTGCAATTTTCATGCTTAATTTCACGTGCGTGCGGTGAAGTTGCTCGCGTAATTTCATTCCAATTCGTCGCACGATAATTTCATGAAAAATAAAGCATATTGTTAGTCATATAAACCATATATAATATATATAAATAAACAATAAAACTAATTGAAGATTAAACTAATTTCCGGTCGGAGATATGGCCGGAAATTGCGGTCGGAGTCGGCAGTGGGACGGCCGGGAAGTGGCGGCCGGCGAGTGACAGTGGAGCTGAGGAGGGCTTGAGGTTTTTTCGGAGAAGAATCAGTTAGGGTCTTTTCTTGATTATTAGCTCAGGGTTTGAATAAAGTGCACGATAATGTGTTTAAGGGTGAATTATTGAGAGAATAAGAAATAACAAGAGAATAGAGAATCGTGAAACAGATATATCTTATTCATTGATAGGTGCCTTTTATATAGGAGATTATAGAGTACCATTCCGCTATAGAGAAGGAAAATTTAATCATATTCTCTGTAAACCTATCGCTATGCGAAATATAGATTCATTATCCTAGTAGCATTAGGCAAAGCACACATAACGAAATATCCTAAAACACATGAATGTATGTATATGCAAACTTGATGTTGAGGTACCTGATGATGAAATCGCCTGGCACGCAATACTGAAAAATAGCACTTAGGTGATGGAATTAAAAAATTCTGTCTCCTAAGTGGTACTTTAGCGACGGAATTTTCTACTTAAGCGACGAAATTTTCTACTTAAGCGACAAAACAGTTTCCGTCTCCTAAGTTATTCTTAGGAGACGAAATATTTCGATTTTGTCTCCTAAGAACGACTTAGGCAACGATATTTCATTCCGTAGTG